>NC_089596.1:22634991-22934991 GCF_019320115.1 Miscanthus floridulus
GGTGGACAATAAAGGCGTGGTATAAGCCGGGATGTGAATCCTCTGTTTCACATCACCGACTCATGAGCATGCTTTAGACCTACTACAGCGACTGAGATGCAGCTATGGAATACATTTGTGAAGAACATACACACCCTCTTGAAGATACCTATTGGAAGACCAGGGTGTGCATCACCATCAAGGATGAACAGAAAGGCGCATATCAGTTGGATTCAAACTACGCGCACCATGGTCACCGTGCTACCATGGAGGACGGCATAGAAGATGCAGCCGCTGAAGCTTGCATAGAACTCCGTGGTCGCCGATTCGAGGACATGAAGGATGATCAATATCGTTTCCTCCCTCATCAACACCCAGAAATGGGATGGGCGATGATGGACCCGCAGGGCACGGATCCAACCACCGAAGCGATGATACACTTTGGCTTTGAGTCTGTGTCAAAGATTCGCCGATTGGAGAATCAATTGAAGGCGCAGCAGGAAACTATCAAGAGGCACCGGCAGGTGATAGACGAACAAAGGGTGTGCCTCAATTTGCCAAAGATGTATGAGGAGCTTCCCCATAAGTATCGCCCCTAGATGTTGGAGTCCCTTTTATGTAATAAGACGATAGTAGAACGAGTCAAGTTGAGTCTAGTCGAGTCTATTAGTGTGGTGTGAACATTGGTGTGTTTAGTTGATTTGTTATTATGTTTATGTGTGAGTTAGATCTTTGTAATGTGTGCTGGAACTTTGTGGGCATGTCCGCAAGTTCCATAGTTAAGAATATTAACGTTTGGGTCAATAAATAAATAGTTGGGTTTGTTATATCATGTTCTCTCGGAATCTGTTTTTCGGAGCAGGCTGTCATTATCTCAATGCCAATTAAAATATACACGACCAAAAAGTATGAAATTTTTATAGGAATAACTAGACTTAAGTATCTTTCCAATGCCTCTGGAATCACCCCCATATCTGATCTGGTTCGTGAGATATCTCTGTTTCAAGTTAAAGTTTCTGCATAGTATGGAATCTGGGAGCAGTTTCGGTTGTATCCTGTTTTTGAGTAATCTAATGATAGAATCTGGGAAAGTGGTCTGAATAAAAGTTATAGAAAATTTCGTAAGATTTCCAACCATATAAAGTACACCCTATTTGGATTTCTGGAACTCGAGATATGACTGTTTTACAGAACTGCTGATGTTGAGGCTCATCCAGAAAATTTTCAGAATGTATTCTAACTTGGAGATTTCTGAATTTTGAATGTTTGATAACAGATGTCTGGAAGAGGAAGAGGCCGAGGTCATGGAGGTGTTCCCCCACATCCGCCACCACCACCACCGACTATTGAACAACTCTTGGTAGTACAGACGCAGCTCATGCAAACGTTGGTGCAGAATCAGTAGAACCAACAGGGTGGTGGAGCACCGCGTGATAAGCGTGGTGAATTCTTGAAGGGCCGTCCCCCAGTGTTCTCTCGTGCCACTGATCCACTGGAAGCAGATGATTGGCTTCGCGCAGTGGAGAGGCAACTCAACATAGCACAATGTGATAATCAACAGAAGGTGTTGCACGCTTCAAGATAGCTCCAGGGTGAAGCTCAAGACTGGTGGGAGTCATTCGAGTATGGACGCCCCGCCAATGCTCCTCCTATCACCTAGCAGGAGTTCAAAGAGAATTTCAGATCTTATCACATACCAGAGGGACTGATAGAGCTCAAGCAGGAGGAATTCAGAGCTCTGAAGCGGGGATCCATGTCCGTCGCTGAGTACCGAGACAAGTTTGCTCAGTTGTCACGTTATGCTCCAAATGAAGTGGCTGATGATGCTAACAAGCAACGCCGCTTTCTCAAAGGTCTGTATGATGGTCTGCAGCTCCAGCTTATGTCCAATACCTACCCCAACTTTCAGATGCTGGTGAATCGTGCTATTGTTATTGACAACAAGTGCAAGGAGATGGAGGCCAAGAAGAGGAGGCTTCAGGGACAGGCCTCTAGGAGCAATACTCGTCCACGTACCAACCCTCAGCAAGGTTATCAACAGAGGTTTCAGGGACCACCCAGTCAGTGGAATCGTGGTCAGTATCCTCAGCGCAACCAGAACCAGCAGCAGAATGCCAATCAACATCCTCAGCAACAGAGTGGTCAGCAAACACCATGACAGGGAGCGCCCAACCACACTCCCATGAAGACCAGTGCACCTAGTACCCCCAACGTATGCTATCATTGTGGAGAAGTTGGGCATTATGCTAATCATTGCCCCAGGAAGCAGAATCAGCAGACACCCTAGGGTCAGCAGAGTAATCAGAAGGGAACGCCACAGAAGCCGGCATCCAACACAGGAAAGGTGAACCAAGTGTCTACTGAGACGGCACTTGCGGAACCAGAAGTCATGCCCGGTACGTTCAATGTCAACTCAACCCCTGCCACTGTTCTTTTTGATTCTGGAGCTTCGCATTCATTCATATCACAAGCATTTGTTAGAAACCATAGTGTACCATTATGTGCCATGCAAAATCCCATATTAGTAAACTCACCGGGTGGAAGTATGCAAGCTTCATATCGTTGTCTTCCAACTAGTCTAATCTTAAGGGGGGTAGAATTTAAAGTGAGCCCCATTGTGTTGAGAGCATCTGGTATAGATGTGATTCTGGGTATGGATTGGATGATGCAACAACAAGCAGTGATTTAGTGTAAGGATAAGGTAGTTGTGGTGAACGCATCGAATGGAGAAAGAATCAGGGTTGATGTTGTAATACAAGCACAGCCGACAGCTACTGTGAACCAGCTCGATGATAGCGGCAACAAGGAGGATCCAGTGGTGGATGAATTTCCAGATGTGTTTCCCGATGACTTGCCAGGTATGCCACCTAACCGTGACATTGAGTTTATTATTGAATTATTACCTAGAACTGCACCTATAGCTAAGCATCCATATAGAATGGGGGTTAAAGAATTAGAAGAACTTAAGAAACAAATTAAGGAGTTACAGGAGAAAGGTTTTATTCGTCCTAGCTCATCACCTTGGGGAGCACCAGTTATATTTGTTGATAACAAGGATGGTACTCAAAGGATGTGTGTTGATTATCGATCGCTCAATGAGGTTACCATCAAGAATAAGTATCCGTTGCCTAGAATTGATGACTTGTTTGATCAGTTGAGAGGTGCTTGTGTTTTCTCTAAGATTGATCTTTGTTCTGGCTACCATCAGTTGAAGATTCGTGCAACCGACGTACCCAAGACAGCTTTTACTATGAGGTATGGTTTGTATGAGTACACCGTTATGTCATTCGGTTTGACCAATGCACCTGCCTACTTCATGTATTTGATGAACAAGGTGTTCATGGAGTTTTTGGATAAGTTCGTGGTGGTATTCATCGATGATATATTAATATTCTCAAAAACAGAAGAAGAGCATGCTGAACATCTGAGGTTGGTCTTGCAAAAGCTCAGAGAACACAAGTTGTATGCTAAGCGAAGCAAGTGTGAATTCTGGTTGAAGGAAGTTTCTTTCCTAGGCCATGCTGTCTCTAATGGTGGAATCGCAGTGGATCCAAGCAAGGTGAAAGATGTATTGAATTGGAAGCCACCAACAGATGTGGGATAGATTTGTAGTTTCTTGGGATTAGCTGGATACTACAGAAGGTTCATTGAAGGTTTCTCTAAGCTTGCCAAGCCTATGACAACTTTGTTGGAGAAAAATGCCAAGTTTGTGTGGTCCGAGAAGTGCCAGGCTAACTTTGAAGAGTTGAAGAAGAGGTTGACTACAGCCCCAGTGTTGACTTTGCTAGATCTGAACAAGAGCTTTTCGATCTATTGTGATGCATCTCGTCAAGGACTTGGATGTGTTCTTATGCAAGAAGGCAGAGTAGTGGCTTATGCATCCCGACAGTTGAGAAAGCATGAGTTAAATTATCCTACTCATGACTTTGGGTTAGCAGCAGTGGTTCATGCTTTGAAGATATGGAGGCACTATCTTATTGGGCATAAGAGTGACATCTATACTGATCACAAGAGTCTGAAGTACATTTTCACTCAGACGGATCTGAATATGAGGCAGCGTCGATGGTTAGAGTTGATCAAAGATTATGATCTGGAGGTACACTATCACCCTGGAAAGGCGAATGTTGTCGCCGATGCTATTAGCAGGAAAAGTTATGCCAATGAGGTGCAAGTGACATCGAAGTCAAGTGAGTTGTGTGCCGAATTTGAGCGACTAAATTTAGGCTTTATCACTAATGCAGTGGAGTTGGTGTTGGAGCCTAAATTGGAGCAAGAAATACGTAAAGGACAGTTACAGGATGCGAAGTTGAGAGAGATAGCGGAAAACATAGTGATTGGTAAGGCACCGGGATTCCGTATGGACGACAATGGAACTCTTTGGTTTGGGAAAAGGCTATGTGTGCCTGAGGATAAGGCTTTACGAGAGGCAATTCTTCATGAGGCACATGAGTCTGCTTATTCTATTCATCCTGGAAGTACCAAGATGTATTTGGATCTAAAAGAGAAGTATTGGTTGTACAGACTGAAAAGAGATGTTGCTGAATATGTTGCTTTGTGTGATACATGTCAGAGAGTCAAAGCTGAACATCAAAGACCTGCAGGATTGCTACAACCAATGAAGATACCTGAGTGGAAGTGGGAAGAAGTTGGTATGGATTTTATAGTTGGGTTACCGCGTACTCAGAGGGGTTATGATTCAATCTGGGTAATAGTAGATCGGTTAACTAAAGTTGCTCACTTTATACCGGTCAAGACTACTTATAATGGACCAAGGTTAGCTCAGTTATATATGGAGAGAATAGTATGTCTACATGGAGTGCCCAAGAAAATTGTGTCCGATCGAGGTACTCAATTTACATCACATTTTTGGTAGCAAGTGCATAGTTCGCTGGAAACTAAGTTGAAATTTAGTACAGCATATCATCCTCAGACAGATGGGCAAACTGAGAGAATTAATCAGATATTAGATGATATGTTGAGAGCTTGTACGTTGCAGTATGGTACAAGTTGGGACAAGAGTTTGCCTTATGCAGAGTTCTCATACAACAACAGTTATCAGAAAAGTCTTAATATGGCACCTTTCAAAGCTTTGTATGGACGAAAGTGTAGATCCCCGTTGTTTTGGAATCAAACGGGAGAAACTCAAGTGTTCGGACCAGATGTTTTGAGAGACGCAGAAGAGCAAGTAAGGATGATCAGAGATAACTTGAGAGTGGCTCAGTCTCGACAAAAAAATTATGCCGACACTAGAAGAAGAGAATTGGTTTTTGGAGTAGGTGATTATGTCTACTTGAAGGTGTCACCTATGAGAAGTGTGAAAAGGTTTAACATGAAGGGAAAGTTGGCACCAAGGTATATTGGACCTTTCAAAATTTTGGAGAGACGTGGTGAAGTAGCTTATCAGTTGGAATTGCCTGAGAGTTTGTCAGGTGTACATGATGTGTTCCATGTGTCTCAGTTAAAGAAGTGTTTGCGAGTACCTGAGGAGCAGATACCATTAGAGGAGCTTACAGTTAAGGAAGATCTCACATATGAGGAGTTTCCGGTGAGAATTTTGGAGACGACAGAAAGAGTTACAAGGAGCCGAGTTATAAAGATGTGTAAGGTTCAGTGGAATCGGTACACAGAGAATGAGGCTACTTGGGAAAGAGAAGAGGATCTAAGGAAAACATACCCACAGTTATTTGAGTAAGCATCGTCCGAATCTCAAGGACGAGATTTATTTTAAGGGCGTAGAATTGTAACACCCTAAATTTTACAACATTTTAAAATAGGGGAAATTGATTTATTAAGCATTTTATGGGCATTTGAATTTAGGAAATAATAATTTTATTAAAAATAAAACCAAATATAAGGTCAACAACCATGAATGTGCATTCATGCCGCTACATATTATTTGTATTGCCTGGTTTCAAGTCGGATTTCGAATTTAGTTGGAATTGCATTTTGAATGGCTTTGGAAAAATTGAAAAGAAATAGATTTCCTTTTTCTTTTCTTACCTCTGCTTTAGGCCCACTCAACTTTGCCCACCTGCCGGCCCAGTTGGCCACTGGCCTTTCCTTCCTTGGCGCCAGCCCAGCTCAGTTTTGTTCCCTGGCGCATCGCGCGGCCCAGCGCTGCAAGCCGCCGGCCCACTCCCTCCCGCGCTGCATCGCTCGGCCCAGCAAATCACTGGCCCAGCCGCTCCCAAAGACCCACGCGCCTCTCTCCGCCGCTGACCAGCCGGGCCCGCTGGTCAGGCTCCTTCCTCCTCTCGCCGTGGCCGAGTTGGACACTATCCACGCCGTTGGTGGAGTCCGGCGCTGCTACAACCTCCGGGGTGCCGTGCCGCCCAAGGGATTCGGCCCCATAAATAGCGCCCGCGCCCTCCTCTGTCTCCTATCCCATCTGGCGCCTAGTTTTTCGCTCAAGCAGCCGCAGCCGCATCTCGCTCGAGCGCCGCCGCCGACCACCGCAGTCCACCGAGCGCCGAGTCACCGTCGCTGCTTCCCTCTAGCGTGTTCCTGATCCGGTGAGATCCCCGTTCCCCTCTCTCTCTCCTAGAGTTTTCGTTTCATCAAATAGTGCGCTGTGGAGCAAGAATAGCGAGCTCCAGAAACCGACCATGGTGCCGCTGTTGTTCAAGCCGCCAACGGCACTGTTTCGTTCGGTTTCTTTTTCTTTTTTTCCGCCAGATCAATTTTCAGCCGTCGATTTCTAATCCAATGGCTCAGATTGAAGGATACCCTTTCGCTACCGACTTTGCAGATACGCCCTTACAATTATTGCTATCTTAACCCGTAGTCCAAAGCGCGTTTACAGATTTCGTTTTCTCTTTTTAAAAGCGTACCTTGGTTCGGTTATATTGAAATACGTTTTCAGCTATTTACAGTTTTGCCATTCAACTTGTTGTAGCCGTAAAATCTTCGTTTTAACTCCGATTTGATCCATTCAAGTTGCGTTAGGTTCATAATTAAGTGATCTACATGTTCATGCTACTGTAAAGTGGGTTTCCAACTATTAAAATTCGATTTTAGATTTAATCTATTATTTTCCTATAGGAAATCTTGTTTAAATCATAACTTTTCCGTTTTAGATCTGATTTTTGTGATCTTCGCGCCTGTGTGTTCGTAGCGAGACGTAGATTCATTTTCCAAAATTTTCATCTTGACTCTTTGCTGTTGGTGTACTGTTCTAATCTGTAGCCTTGTTTGCTTTGCATGATTGCTCCTAGATGATTGTATGTTGCTGTGGTTATCGAGTATAGACGGTGAGCAGTTCTCGGGAGATCAAGGGTACGACTTTGACGAGTAGGACCAGCAGGAGTACTTTGCTCAAGGCAAGTATAGCATGGGATCATCCTTGTTTCCTAATCACTTTAATTCATTAAATTCATGTTGCATGTGTCATCTTGTTAGGAATTTCCTAGAATTGGACTATTGCCTTGTCACCTATGGGTTATGCATTTGGGTAGCTTTGCTAGAGCTCAGTTAAACCATGATCTTGTAACTTGACTAATGGTATATGCAATAAACATTAAAATATGTTTTTTTAGCAACATGGAAACAGGGGGCTGGAGTGTTTAGCTACTTTCTAAATGCTTCAGATTCCTCTTCCTAAGGACTTATCTGTAAGTGATCATCCGGGACTTACAGTACAGCTGTGAGGGCTACATGGCTCTGGCTTTAGCTCGGTATGAGGACCTTTTCTAGCTGGTTAGTGGTTACCTTTATTGGCGTAAGAATGGCTTGACGAATCGGGTATAGGACAGCCTCTACTCTTATGTGTATAGCCGTGAAGGAGTTGTGCCATTTGACAGGGGGTTCCTATAACTATTTGCCGAGTGAATCTAATGGCCCTAACTTGTTAGATGAACCTTTGAAAGGCTTCATAGTGACCCCTGCCTGCTCACCTTGGAAGTGTTTTGGGAGTTATAAACCCGGGCATATGGGTATCACGACTCACAGTGAAAGTGTACAACCTCTACAGAGGGTAAAACTGGTATATCAGCCGTGCTCATAGTCACGAGCGGCCTTGGAACCCTTATGGAATAGATGATCACTAAGTAATATCTGTTTATGCTATTTATTATTCATGTTTACATTTTATCATGTGTTCTACTTTGGGAATTGAAACAACTTGATGCTACTCTTAAGCTAAAATTGTGACAACTAAAAGCTGAACGTTGTTAAACCTGTGTCTAGCCTTTTGAGCCTCATGAACCCCGTGTTACACTTGTTGAGTACGACATGTACTTATGCTTGTTTATTCTCATTACTTGGACAAAAATCCCGGATGGGTAACAGATGACTTTGGGTAAGATGATTTTCCTGAGGACTACTAGACTTGTGGTCAACCAGTCGACGTCCCTGTGAAATGGAGCTTTCGCGAGAGATCTTTTTACTATTCCTACTATATTTATGTGATAACTCTGTCTTATTCGTGATGTGATAAACATTTGTAATGATACTATTCATAATTTGTCGGCTTATGTGTGTGACTGATCTCTGGGCGCACATAAGATTTTGCACTCCATTTTATCCTTAAAATTGGGTGTGACAGCCTTCAGCAGCCTCTCCTGCTCTTCCTTCTGCTCCCCCTTCCTCCTCATCATACTGCTCCTAAGTAAAGCATCACTTCTAGATCATTTTCTAACTCGTTATTGAACTGCTCTTGAGTAAGCTAGTCCTCTAGTGCTTGCTCCTCATAGGTTGGCTGCTCATCATGCTCGGGGCATCAGGCTGCACTGTCTGGTGTCCACGGCGTTATTTCGTGCTTTGTTCTAATAGATGCAAGAAAGTGTGCTTTAGGTACGCGAGAAGGTATAAGAAATCAAAAAGGTCTATAAACTAAAGTAGTCCTATAAAATAACAAAATATAAAAAACAAGTAGTAGTAGTAGTAGAGGCCTCAGAAACATGTCAATCATCATTTGATCATGAACTTGGAGCATCAAGGCATCATAACAGAGAAGAGAGGAGAAGGTAATGTAGTGGCGGCTGCTAATGATGCTAAGTTCCTCACTTGTTCTTGATCATCAGCTCATATTCCATATAATGTATGGACTTAGACAATTTCATCATCGGCAAAACAAAGGAGAGGAGAGGAGAGGAGAGGGGAGATTTGGCAAAAAAAGCAACAATTGCTTAACAAACATAGAGAGGAAAAGGTATAAAAAAAGCAGTGACTGCTTCCCAAACATGGAGGATATGAAAGGTGGCTAAAAAACAACAGCTGCTTATAACTAGGGGGCCATTCGATCATCATATGAGCTACCTCATATGCTTACTATCTTCCGAACCTGATATGCAGATCGAACAATCAGAATTTTCTCCAATATGGCGATGGAATACGACCCCCTTACAGGGAATGAACCCATTAAGAAGTCACCAACCATAAATTTTAATAATAATGTTTGTCGAATTATTTATAGAATCATCGGCAAACACTAAGGTATTGACGCAACTGGCCCATTCGGCTATCACCATTGGATCTACTGGATATAAAAATTAAGCATGAAAGCCCAATTCTATGCCCAAAAATCGGGCATACATCTGCTAAGTTCTTATAGTTCTAAAAGCACCACCAAACAACGCCCACACACCCAACCCCTGCTACAGAGCACAAAGGGCTCTCAACCTGGCATGGTCCAACCTTACAAGCACTTCACCATCCAACAAAGGCTGCCATACATCTGCTAAGTTCATGAAAGCTACTCCACTACTACGTTGTAGGCTCCAAGCCCGACAAGCAGCACGCAGGCTGGATGAAACGACCTCTAACAAAGAAAAATTATACTGACATGGAGAAAATTATATACTTGTTCCAGGAAAGCATGGACTGAAATATGGCAATGTTATTCAGCTAGAATGCTTGTTCACGGTCTATTGGTGCTTAGTTAGAATATTTATTCAGATGGATGCTGCCACGCTAGAGAGGGAAATGGTTCCTGTAAGGTTGTTTTTAATATGGTTACTAGAGGGGAAAAGGCAGATTGTCCTATGGTCCAAAATCAGCAGAAACTTTTTGAAGGTTCCGAAACGAAATAGAAATGGTAATTTCACGGGTATGCATTTGTGGTCATAGCAGTGGTCTGCACATTAGGCTGCAGGTTCAGCTCTAATACTGCCCCCCCCAACTGTTTCATCAGAAAACCCAAATTTGGATTCAAGCATTTCTGACGGTTTGTCCTAACAATTATGGTCACCGGTAGTGATTACTACCTCCGGTCATGAAAACATGTCATTTACAACAAGATTTGGTCAAACCATAAAATTCCAAACATCAATAACTACTACACTATTTAACCTGGCATGTAAGTATTATGCGTAGATTTTGTATACAAAATACTTGCAAAACCTCGTAATATTTAGGATTTTCAGAATATATTCTAGAAAAATTTAGTTGTCAAAGATATGTGTATAAGACCGTGCAAAGTAAAATGTTTCAACTATTTGTGACTAGAGGGAGTAGAAAGCTTTGTGGCATTCAAGTTTCCTTGTAATTGATTTTTTTACCTTGTTGATGACTCATTTATGAACTGCATATTGTATCCAGTTCCAAAATTTACTTTTGGACAACAGTAGCTTATGAAGCTGCAGTCTATTTGGCACTAGTTTCCTTCTGCTGTTATTTCTATGTTGTTTCATCTATCTGTGGCGTGTCCATTTGGTCTTTTGAGACTGTTTGGTTGGAATGGAACCATTTACTTTTCTCATAATAGAATACTTAGTTCTATACTTCTTTGTATTCAAGAAAAGAAGTTCCTGCATAGATTCTGTTTGAACTGAACTAACCTTGTTGCATCATGTTGAATGTATTGGTTTCACTGTGTCTATTGATTCCTTGTCCATCTTCTTAGGTATGTTTCTGAAGTCATTGATTTTGTTAAATTACCGGTGATGGAAGAAACCATGGTAATCAGTTAATCTACCGGTTTCCTTGTTTAAATGTAACATCTTTGAGGTTTTATTTTACTAGAATATCCTATTCTAGGATGGAAATGACTTGGATGAAGAAGACAGCAATGCCAGATATATGTTGAAAAGGGATATGCAGGTGAGTGACCAAATCTTTATAAAAGAGGATGTGCTTGTGCCAGGTTTTATTTGTGATTAAAGTAAAGGACATCTATCTGGTAGTGCTAAAGTCTTGATTGATGTTTATTGTTCTTGAAAGCAAAGATATGCAGTGAGCAATAGTAGATTATATTGCATTGAGCCGTGCATATCATAGGACTAAGACTAGCATCCTATGTTAGTAGACAATGCGGTACAATTCAATCTACATATGTGCTAGACTAGAAATCTAGGTGGGCTATACAAAAAGGCCGGCTGGGATACTACCAGATAGCACAAGAAAGACCCAAAGACCATATTCACATAATATGTCTAACAGTTCTCTATCAACATGCTTCATTTTGGAACCAGGTTGAGTCAAAGACCCTTTCAGTCTCTATGTAACAAAGAAAAATTTGCTCCATGTCAGTCTCTATGTAACAAAGAAAAATTATAGGTTTACAGGTATTATAATTAAGTCAACCAAAGAAAAATAAAACAACTTATACTGAATATATAATTGACCATGACATAATGATGCAAACTGAAGTAGAACTTAAATCAATTAGCTCATAATGATGCAAAGAAAGGGGTGAAAATGACTGCTGGTGGACAATGGGAACTGATGAGCGTGGGGAGCCCAGAAGCTTCCTCCAATGACAGAGACATTACATGCAGTGATAAACCGATGAACTACTGAAACTGAACCTAGTAGTGGCTGAGCAAGCAAAAGTCAACAGAGACAACTGAGCAAAGGTAATCAGGCATTTATGAATCTTGGAGCAAGGTAATCAGGCATTCATGAATGTGAACTGGTTAAATAAATCTTACCTTTCACAAGTTCCTTGGACCAATAACTTCTTAGTTATGAAAGGCAGCTGCTATGATTGTTTTAGATGTCTAGAAAACTTCAAATGCTTGTAGGCACCTCCTTTACCCTAAGAACAGGTGTCTAGTGAAAATGAAACAGTTTACACTATGAATCAAAGTGGAGGGCAGAAGTAAACGATCAGCTTGATGCTTACTTGTTGGATGTTTCACTTAATGACGTTTGCTCGTACGGGATGATTCGAACAAGGTCTGCAGGTGGGTAATCTGCAATAGCATATATTTTTACATGAGATCCACATGTATTTTCCTGCTGTCCATGTCAAATAGAAGCTAATACTTGAGCTAATATATCCTATGCCATTAAAAATCATTACAAGACAAGCCAAACTTAAAGCCATGCTAACTTAAATCCCCTACTTACCTGTGACACTGCTAGCTATTGATTCCACAACCTATGAGCTAACTTAGCTAAAGCCTATCACACTTGAAGCAGCAGACACTACCTATTGGAGCCATACGTGACCTATTGAGGCTGAAAAAAAATTCCCCAAAGACCTATTGACCAATAACTTGTATTGTAAAATGAAAATAGATCCTGCTAGGTGCTCCTCACCCAGAAATTAAGATGGTTTCTAGTATCAGCATGACTCACACGTACATCGAACCCAATAACTATGAAGGTAGGAATACATGGTTGTTAAGATACACCATCTCCTTGTTCAAATTAGACCCACGGAATCGGATGACGAATATATATAAATAATAAAGCAATAACATTCAGTTCAAGACATCGATCGAGTCAGACATGCCCATAGCTGCAGGGGACCAAGGACCATCACTGTCTCAAACTGTGAAACATGTGGATGAATTCAGTTTTTAGTGATTCAGATCGCTGGAAATTAGCAGGAGGAAAAGAAGAAAAAGGCTAATTTGACTGTCCTTCAGTCCTTGTTTAAGGCCAAAACAGTTCTTAGGCCCATTTGGATTCCATACTAGGGCCATAAACTATGAAGCACACAGCTGATTGTTACAGCCTGATCCAAAAAAAATACTACTAGATCATCACTGAAGTAATACTTGCCCTAGCCAGCAATCAGTAGGGTCTGGAAATCGCTGCAACTAAGAAAAAGCTTTCAACTTACAAGCAAACAAGAGGGAAACTCAACATGTCATAAGGTTGTGGCACTACTGCAATCATTTCAATGTTTTTGGACTTGTCAGTTTATTATCTCAACAATGTTCATCAGGCAACATAAAGTATATCAATCATCCTTTTTTAACGTAAAGTGTATCAATCATCCTCAGTATAAATAGATATATAATTTAAGTCTCTTGTAATTTTACATGTCAAGGTGCAATAGAACTAATTTAGGAAACTGCATCCATATAATATGGAATGAGGAAGGAGAAAAAAGGGAAAAATTTCAGTTGTTATTAGTTGTATGAAATTATCAGTTAATTAAGTTGGAAAGTATTCAGATAAAGTATTTACCTTCAGAAGATTTGGGGTGACGAGCTGCGGAGGGACCCTGCCAGCGTGGGGCGCCCGGTGGGAGCGAGTAGGCAATGCAGAGGAGGGTGCTCGCGGGACCTTCACCCAGCAGTCAGGTGGCCGTTCGGGCACGGGCAGGGGCGAGCGGCCGTCGGGTGGGCTCAGCCGAGGCGGCAGCGTGTGCAACGGCGTGCGGAGGGGCACAGCGCAGGAGCAGAGAGGTGGCGTGGGGAGGGGCGTAGCGGGAGCATGGAGGCCGTGGGGACGCCATACTCGAATCGATGGAGCGCGCCGCCGTGGAGGAAGCAGTCGAAGCAGGTCCGAGCAGTTAGGGTTCCGCGGAGGAACGGCGTCGCCCGACTAGGGTTTCGCAGCGTGTCCCAGCGGCGAATGGAGCGGAGGTGAGAGGAAGCGCGTGGCTAGGCACGCACGGGCCGGCAGAGGTGAGAGGAAGCACGCACGGTGGTGGCGGCGGAGGGTTCGGTAGCCTAACGACGTATGAAAGGAAGAATAGCGCCCCTGAGTTAGCCGCCCGCAGGCTCTTCCTTATATATGGGAGGGCATTTGTAGGGGCGGCTCCTAAGTTAGCCGCCCCTACAAATTGATTTTTAGGGGCGGTTCCTGAGTTCGCTGCCCTTACAAATATTTTTCAATTTATTTTAATTAATAATTCTGTAATTCATTCATATATAAAGAACACAATATAAATTTATATATTAGTTTTTTTTATTATTCTATATATATAAATATATGTATATATAAACAATTTTATTATATATAGAGATATAATTTTATATTTTCTTCTTTGCAAAAATAATATTTTAAAATTTTAAAATTTGAATTTCAAAACAACTAATAGAATTTTAGGACACTAAATGACCTCAAATAAAAATTTTGTAAACATCAAAGTTGTAGAACTCATCAAGATTTACAACTTATATTTTGGTCATGTTTTCATTTGACAAAATTTGAAAAGTTCAAATTTTGAATTTCAATAAATGACAACTTCAAACAAGATTTTGAAACCTTAAATGATTTCAAATAAGAAAGTCATGAACATAAAAGTTGTTGAACACATTACTATCTACAACTTTTATTTTGATCATATTTTCATTTGACTAAATTTGAACAGTTCAAATTTTGAATTCTAATAAAAGGCAACTTCAAACAAGATTTTGAAACCTTAAATGATTTCAACTAGAAAAGTCATGAACATAAAAGTTGTTCAACTCATCACTATCTACAACTTTTATTTTGATTATTTCTTTATTTAACAAAGTGTTAGTAAACATTGTTCACAAATCCACATGTCACTCATAGTTTCATAAACTATACGAGAGATATGTTGATTTGTGAACAATGTTTACTATCACTTTGTCAGATGAAGAAATAACCAAAATAAACGTTTTAGATCTTGATGAGTTATACAACTTTTGTATTCATCACTATTTCAGCTGAAATCATTTGGTGTTTTAAAATCTTGTTAGAACTTGTCATTTTTTTAAATTTAAAAATTTGAATTGCTCAAACTTTGTCAAACGAAAAGAATGACCAAATCAACACAGTAACTTGATAGGGCATAATTTTAGAAAATTTTAGAAAAAAAAATCATTACATTTGGAGTTAGTATGAGGGAGAAAGACTAGTTATAAATTTTACCCAGAGATTAAAAAGAAAAATCACAACTGTTCATGATGATCAATGATGAACAAGTGTGATTTCTCTTTTTAATCTGTGGCTAAAACTTGTACCTAGTTTTTCTCCCTCATACTAACTCCAAATGTGATGGGTTTTTTTTCCTAAATTTTTCTAAAATCATGCTCTATCATTTTAGTCTGGTCATCTATCTTTGTCACTAATTTTGGATAATTCAAATTTTGAATTTCAGAAAATGACAACTTTAAACCTTATTTCCAACCACTAAATGATTTCAGCTATAAAGGTGATGAATATAAAAGTTGTATAACTCATTAAGATCTAAAACTTTTATTTTTGTCATTTCTTCATTTTATAAAGTGCTAAGTGATTTCATAAAGTTTTAGTAGTAATAGGGTGGATGTTGAAATAGATTCATCTGGATGTTGCAAAGGGTAGTATTACACACATACATAAAATAGTTTCACACACATACATAAATATATAGTCTCACACACATACATAAATATATAGTCTCACACGCATGTAAAAATGAAGTCTTACAAACACACACACTTACACAAACACTCCACGTTCAACAACTAGCTAGCCCGTTGTAACGACTTTTCCCTTGACACCTTTTCGTTCCCATGACAATATGTCTTTGGGCAGGTTCTTTTCCACAACACTGATCTTCTTAGGAAAGTCTATGAATAGTGGCATCTCATCATAGTTATTGAAAGCTTCAACATTGTCCACGCCATCAACTCCGATAATGTGCTATTTCCCAGAGGCAACCACATGCTTTGTCTTCTTCGAGGGGAGGTTACATTGTGGGTCAGGCATATAGAAAACTTGTGCGACACATTAACTGAGCACCCAAGGGTCATCTTGGTTGCCTAGATTCTCGAGGTCCAGGACTCTCAATCCGATCTCGTTCAGTTAGTGTTGTTTGATCCAGTGGCATCAAAACAGGGCCACCGTTTTATCCCTTCCATAGTCAAGTTCCCATATCTCTTCAATGATGCCAAAGTATTGGATCTTTCGCCCCACTCCATCAAGAGCTTCTATTCGAACACCGCTATTTTGGTTCACACATTTACTATCCTTTGCGTGGGTATAGTACGTATACCCATTGATGTCATAAGCTTTCCAAGATGTCACTTGTCTCGATGGCCCCTCCGCCAACCTACTAATGGTAATAGAGTCTATGGTTTCTCCAGGCGGTATGTTTTGGTCCTTCAACCATGTAGTTAGTCGTTGCTTGTGCCGTTTCATGACCCAATCATTTGAACGACCATTTCTCTCAGCCATAATGATAGCCAAGTGTTCATCAACGTATGGTTGCATCAGTTGTGTACTCTGCAAGACAATGTAATGCGCCTGACTCACCTCTTTGTAATCATGGTCGATGAACACTTTTCTACCACTGGTGCCCTTCCCAGCTAGCCTACCCTTGTGATGAGAATCGGGTTTACCAATCCCTTTCTATACTTTTAGGTACTCTCGACAGCACTCGACGACTTCTTCAGTACTATAACCCTGAAAGGTCCTAATGGCTAAAGGGGGGTGAATAGCCTATTAAAAAAATTCTACAACAACACTTAGCAAACCGGTTAGACAATTATGAGGCGAAGCAAGTGTTGCGCTAGCCTACTAAAAATGCAAGCCACCTACCACAATTCTAGTTTCTATAGTTTCTAACCACACAATGGCTATGTCACTATACTAAGTTAGTGTGCTCTCAAAGGCTAACTAAAGAGCCACACTAACCAAACTAACGAGCTCTCACAACTAGCTACACTAAAGAGCTTGATAACTAGTTTGCGGTAATGTAAAGGGAGTGAGCAAGATGGTTATACTACCGAGTCGAGGAGTGAACCAATCAATCACAAGAATGAATATCAATGAAGACCAATCACCTCGGAATCAAATGATGACACAATGATTTTTTACCGAGGTTCACTTGCTTGCCGGTAAGCTAGTCCTCATTGTGGAGATTCACTCACTTGGAGGTTCACGCGCTAATTGGCATCACACGCCAAACCCTCAATAGGGTGCCACACAACCAAAACAAGATGAGGATCACACAAGCCACGAGCAATCCACTAGAGTACCTTTTGGCTCTCCATCGGGGAATGGTCAAGAACCCCTCACAAGCACCATGATCGAAGCTAGAGACAATCACCAACCTCCGCTCGACGATCCTCGTTGCTCCAAGCCATCTAGGTGGCGGCAACCACTAAGAGTAACAAGCGAATCCTGCAGCGAAACACGAACACCAAGTGCCTCTAGATGCAAGCACTCAAGTAATGCACTTGGATTCACTCCCAATCTCACAAAGATGTTGAATCTATGATGGAGATGAGTGGGAGGGCTTTGGCTAAGCTCACAAGGTTGCTATGTCAATGCAAATGGCAAGAGAGTGAACTAGAGCCAGCCATGGGGCTTAAATAGAAGCCCCCACGAAATAGAGCCATTGTACCCCTTCCTTGGGCACTACACGGGGTGACTGGACGCTCACGTCAGATCGACCGGACGCAGGACCCCAGTGTCCGGTCGCCCGATGCTTGCCATGTGTCATCGGCTTCAAACGCTGATCACCCGATCTCAATGGTCAAGTGATGACAGGACGCGCTGCTCGAAGTGACTGGATGCACAAACATTAGCATTCGGTCATTTCCAGTAAGGTTTCAGAGGCAACCGGACGTGTTAGTTAGATCATGACCGGATGTAGGACCCCAGCATCCGGTCATTTCTAGTAAGCCTCCACTCACGACCAGACGTGTCCGATCATACTCGACCGGACTCACCCAGCGTCCGGTCACTCACTGTCTCCTCTGTGTGCTGCCACGTCAGTGGGACCGGACGCACCTCACTAGAGTCCGGTCACAAAGTGACCCAGCATCCGGTCGAAGACCGACACCAGCATCTTCATAGCTTCCATTGACTGGACGCTCCGGTCCAGTTGAGACCAGCGTCCGGTGCACTCTATGAAACCCTATCTTTTCTGTATAGGACGCCGATGGCACTATTGGACTGTCTGCACTCTACGGGTGGACACTCCGTCGATGAAGTTTCTAACCCTTGCTCAAATGTGCCAACCACCAAGTATATCACCTTGTGCACATGTGTTAGCATATTTTCACAAATGTTTTCAAGGGTGTTAGCACTCCACTAGATCCTAAATGCATATGCAATGAGTCAGAGCATCTAGTGGCACTTTGATAACCGCATTTCGATACGAGTTTCATCCCTCTTAATTTTACAACTATCGATCCTAAATGTGATCACACTTACTAAGTGTCTCAATCACCAAAACAAAAATGGCTCCTACCACTTATACCTTTGCCTTGAGCCTTTTGTTTTTCTCTTTCTTCTTTTCAAGTCTAAGCACTTGATCATCACCATGGCATCACCATCATCAGGTCATGATCTTCATTTGCTTCACCACTTAGAATGTGCTACCTATCTCATGATCACTTGATAAACTAGGTTAGCACTTAGGGTTTCATCAATTCACCAAAACCAAACTAGAGCTTTCAATCTCCCCCTTTTTGGTAATTGATGACAACCCTTTCACAAAGATATGAATTGAAGTTCAATTGAATCCATGTTGCTTGTCCAAGCATATTTACTATGTGTAAAAGGATATGGACAAGTTTCCTAAACTCCATATGGTAGCAATTGCTCCCCCTACATATGTGCTAAGAGTTTGGATTGTAGCTTGCATATATACATAGATGGGAAATATAGGAGACAATGTCTACCAAATGATGCTAAGGTATAAAAGATGGACCTTTGAAGCATGATACCAATCGGAGTGCACTAATACACCATCCTTAGCACCATGGTTAGCTCGATACCACTTGGAAATGAAATCTCTAGATAACCTATGCATGCTAGTTTTTTTTATTTCATCATTCAAACCTACAACTAGCATACACCACACAAGCATGGCTATTGAAATTTAAAACTTGTGCCATGCAAGCAAGCATATGAAATGCACCATACAAGTTCATGAGCTTTCTCCCCCTACTTGTGTGCTCAAAATTTTAATTGATCCCTTTCCTTTGTCATATCTCTCCCCCTATGTCAATTTGTCTTTTCACTATCTTAGTACACTAATATCTTTGTTTTTCTCCCCCATAGTACTAATATCACTAATATCTTTGTTTTTCTCCCTCTTTGTCATCAATGACCACAAATGTTCAAAATGTAGATAGGTTGAGAGTATCAATGTCAATCAATGGGGTGAGGATCATATTCTCAAATTTGGTCCAATCTAGAATACTTGCCAAAGACATTTAACTCAGTTTGATCTAAGGACAAGCTTCTTCACACCTCCAAATAAGGGTTATCTTATACCATGTTGAGTTAAACACTTAGAGCTCATTTTCTAGATCAAACACTAGGTTTACAAGCCCACAAACATGTCATATGCTACCACTAGATCAAAATAAGCATAGAAGCAATAGTGGTACCATATAATCATTAAATTCATTTGATTTTCATGAATGAGCCTATTAAATATGAAAGATGTCTAGATGCACTAAACAAGTCCTTAGCAACGATGTATGCCATGCCAATCAACTTTTACCTTGGGTTGCTCGAAGGAGAGGCATGTCTATAAGTGGGGGGGGGGTGCATCAACACATACTTGAGAAATCCAATATTTTCAACCCATTCCTTAGCTTGCAAAACCTTTTCTCATCCAATGGCTTGGTGAATATATTGACAAGTTGATCTTCGGTGCCTACACTCTCAATGCAAAGTCCCCTTTTTGTTGATGATCTCTAATGAAATGGTGGCGGACATCAATGTGCTTTGTTCTTGCATATTGAACCGGATTGTTGGTTAACTTGATTGCACTCTCATTGTCACATAGCAATGGCACTTTCTTGAACTTGATTCCAAAGTCATTCAAGGTGGCCTTCATCCAAAGTATTTATGCACAACAACTACCGACGGATTTGTATTCGGCTTCGGCGGTTGATAATGCAACACTATTTTGCTTCTTTGATGACCATGAAACAAGTGATCTTCCCAACAATTGACATGTGCCTGAGGTGCTCTTCCTTTCAACCTTGCATCCTGCATAATCTGAGTTGGAGTAACCAACTAGCTCAAACTTTGCTCCTTTGGGATACCACAAACTAACATTTTGTGTATGCTTCAAGTACCTCAATATTCTCTTTGTAGCCTTCAAATGACTTTCTCTTGGTGAGGCTTGAAATCTTGCACATATGCACACACTAAACATAACATCCGGCCTTGATGCGGTCACATAGAGTAGGCTTCCAATCATGGACCAATACAATTTTTGATCCACCATATTGCCACTTGCATCACTATCCAAGTTGTCATTTGTTCCCATTGGTGTACTAATGGCTTTGCTATCACTCATGCCAAATTTCTTGATCATGTCCTTGATATACTTGCCTTGACTCACAAATATACCATTCTTTAATTGCTTGATTTGAAGACCAAGGAAGTAACTTAACTCCCCAATCATGGATATTTCAAACACATTAGCCATCATCTTTTCAAATTCTTCACAAAAGTCTTGATTGGTTGATCCAAATATGATGTCATCAACGTAGATTTGCAACACAAATAAATCTTTTCTAATCTTCTTGATGAAAAGAGTGGTGTCAACCTTGCCCATCATGAACCCCTTAGAGAGTAGGAAGTCCCTCAATCTCAATCTCTCATACCATGCTCTAGGTGCTTGCTTCAAGCCATACAATGCCTTCTTCAACTTTTACACATGGTCGGGCTTCTTGTCATCTTCAAAACCGGGAGGTTGCTCAATATATACTTCTTCATTGATGTAACCATTGAGAAATGCACTCTTAACATTCATTTGATAGAGTTTGATGTTGTGGGCACAAGCATAGGCTAGCAAGATTCTAATTGCTTCCAATCTAGCAACCAGGGCATATGTTTCTCCAAAGTCAAGACCTTCAACTTGTGTATAGCCTTGTGCTACCAATCTTGCTTTGTTCCTTACAACTATCCCATCTTGATCTTGCTTGTTTCTAAAGACCCATTTGGTTCCAATCACATTGTGTCCCTTTGGTCTTTCTATCAATTCCCATACTTGATTTCTTGTAAAGTTATTCAATTCTTCATGCATAGCATTCACCCAATCAACATCCTTCAATGCTTCATCTATCTTCTTTGGTTCAATGGATGACACAAATGAGATATGCTCACAAAATGAAGCCAATCTTGATCTTGTTTGTACACCTCTAGAAATATCACCAATGATAATGTCCAATGGATGATCTCTTGCAATATTGGTTGGTTAGAGGATTGAAACTTGATTGCTTGCACTTGCTTGATCATTGGGTTGAGATGATGTACTAGCCACTTGATGTTGTTCATTATCATGAGAGCCACTTGTACTAGCTTGATTTGTATCATCTTGCATATTTGAGTTAGAGAGCACTTGCACTTGATCGTCTTCATCATCATTCACTTGCCTAGGCCTCAATTCACCAACATCAATGTTCTTCATGGCATTTAAAAGTTGAATGCCTCTAATATCTTTCAAGTTCTCATTCTCTTCTTGTGAACCCTTGGTTTCATCAAACTCAACATCATGAACTTCCTCAAGGGTACCACTATCCAAATTCCAAACTCTATATGCTTTGCTTGTAGTTGAATATCCAAGTAGGAATCCTTCATCACATTTCTTGTCAAACTTGCCCAATCTAGTGCCTTTCTTCAAGATATATCATTTGCAACCAAAGACCCAAAAATATGCAATGTTGGGATTTCTACCATTCAAGAGCTCATATGGTGTCTTCTACTTCAATGGGTGACAATAGAGGCGGTTGCTACAATAGCAAGCCATGTTGATAGCTTTGGCCCAAAAAGATTGACTCACATTGTACTCACTAAGCATAGACCTTGCCATATCAATAAGTGTTCTATTTTTCCTCTCAACAAGGCCATTTGATTGTGGAGTGTATTTGGCCGAGAATTGATGTCTAATTCCAAATTCATCACACAACTCATCAATTCTAGTGTTCTTGAACTCACTACCATTGTCACTTCTAATTCTCTTGATGGTTGTTTCATACTCATTATGAATGCCCTTGACAAATGATTTGAATGTTGCAAACACATCACTTTTGTCCACTAGAAATAATACCCATGTGTATCTAGTATAATCATCCACTATTACAAAGCCATATTTGTTTCCACCAATGCTAGTGTATTGAGTTGGCCCAAACAAATCCATGTGCAATAACTCAAATGCTTTGCTAGTGCTCATCATGCTTTTCTTGGGATGGGTGTTTCCAACTTGTTTTCTGGCTTGACAAGAGCTACAAAGCTTATCCTTCTCAAACACTACATCTTTCAAGCCTCTAACCAAGTCATGCTTAACCAATCTATTCAATTGTTTCATTCCAACATGACCAAGCCTTCTATGCCATAACCAACCCATGCTAGACTTAGTGATCAAACATGTAGATAATTTAGCTTCACTAGCATTGAAATCAACCAAGTATAAATTCTCATATCTAAAGCCTTTGAAGATCAAATTAGAGCCATCTACACTTAAGATCTCTACATCATCTACCCCAAATATGCATTTGAATCCAAGATCACACAATTGAGCCACGGATAGTAAGTTGAAGTTCAAGCTCTCTACTAGCAATACATTGGAAATGCTCATATCATTAGATATTGCAATCTTACCAAGCCCTTGACCTTGCCTTTGCCATTGTCACCAAATGTGATACTATCATAACCATCATTGCCATTGGTGTTGATTGAGTTGAACATTCTTACCTCACCGGTCATGTGTTGAGTGCACCCACTATCAAGAACCCAATGCCTTCCACCGGCTTTGTAATTGACCTACAAAAGAAGATCAATTCTTTTTAGGTACCCAAACTTGCTTGGGTCCTTGAAGGTTAGTCACTAAGCTCTTTGGTACCCAAATGGCTTTCTTCTTTAAGCCCATCCATGGTTTACCAATGAACTTAGCCTTTACACCATTTGCACCCTTGGTAAGCACATAGAAAGAATCAAGCTTAATGGAGGATACATTAGCTTGTGACTTCTTGTTCATGCACTTTTGCTCTACATGACCAACTTGCTTGCAACTAGTGCAAAACCGACCATTGTTCTTCACAAAACTAGTCTTGTGAGGAGCAAAAGCCGCCTTGCCTTTCTTGGGGATATAGCCCAATCCCTCTTTGTAGAGAGAAGCTCTTTGCCTACCCAAGCACATAAGCAAGCGGTCCTCACCACCATAGGCCTTAGCCAAGGTGTGAGTGAGCTTGTTGACCTCCTTCTTGATGGTCTCATTCTCAACCATTAGTGAGGCATCACAAGTGAAACCATCACTACTAGATGAGGTGGAAGTAGAAGTACTACAAGAAGGGTTAGCGGGAGCAACAATGGTAGGCATAGATAATGAGTCATCAATTATATCACAAGTTAAGCCTACATTGCAAGTCTCTACATGCTTCTTTTTGTTTTGCTCATCAAGCAAAGAGGAATGAGCCTTTTCAAGCTTTTTGTGAGCCTTGCCAAGCTTCTCATGGGCTTCCTCTAGCCTCTCATGAGATGCATTGAGCTCATCAAATGCTTGCTTAAGGGCTTTTAGTTCCTTACGCAAGCTTTTGCATTCCCTTCTCTTAATGCCAAAGTGTTCTTTAGCATCTTCTAGCATGTCAAATAGTTCATCCTTAGTTGGTTCATCATCATCAATATCACTTTCATTTTCATTTTCATTTTCATTATCATGTTCCTCATCACTTCCATCATCACAAATTTGTACCTTAGTGGCCTTAGCCATGAAGCATGATGGAGTGTCAAAGAGAGAAGGCTTCTTATTGATAGCAATGCTTGCAAGTGCCTTCTTCTTGGTGGTCTTGTCATCATCACTATCATCATCATCACTTGAGGAAGCATCACTATCTGAAGTGACCATATATGATCCACCCTTCTTCTTCTTGAAGGTCATCTTGTCGTTCTTCTCTTTCTTTTCCTTCTTCTTGTTCTTCTTGTCATCATCTTTGTTACTATTGTATGGACATTGAGCAACTAGATGATCTTTGCTTCCACAATTGAAGCACCTTCTTGACTCTTCCTTGTTCTTGGATGAAGATTTCTTCCTTTTAGCACGGTAGCCTTTCTTCATCATGAACTTGCCAAATCTCTTGACAAAGAGAGCCATCTTCTCATCATCATCATCATCCCATGACCATCATCTTCACTTGATGTATCTTGCTATGCCTTGCCCTTGGATGATGTGGCCTTGAATGCCACACTCTTCTTCTTCTCATTGTTTTTCTCATCTTTCTTCTCCTTCTTTTCTACCTTCTCATCATCATCTCTATATGTATCATCGGTCATTATATCTCCCAATACTTGGTTTGGTGTCATGGTGTCCAAACCACTCCTTACTAGAACAGTGACCAATGTGCCAAATCTTGAAGGCAAGCATCTCAAGAATTTGTGGGAAAAGTCCTTGTCCTTCACCTCTTCTCCAAGTGCTTTGAGATCATTGACAAGCACTTGAAGCCTATGGAACACACTCCCATCCTCCTTCATCTTGAAGCTTACAAACTTCTCTTTGAGAATGTATGCCTTTTCACCCTTCACGGCTTGAGTGCCCTCAAATGATTCTTCCAACTTCTTCCAAGCCTCATGAGCCATCTCAATATTCTTGATTTGCTCAAATGTTCTCTCATTAATTGCATCATGAATGGCACTAAGAGCAATGTCATTGTTTTGGAGAAGCACTTCTTTGGCCACAGTACGATTCTCTAGGTCATCAATCTTAATTTTGCTTTCTACCACCTTCCACACTCTTCTATTGATTGACTTGATATGTGTGGTCATCTTTGATTTCCAATATGGATAATTTGTGCCATCAAATTGGGGTGGCTTCCTAGTGTTATTGATTTGAGCCATTTTTACACTAAAGGTTGTTAAGCCTCAAATTATGGTGCCCTCGACTCTGATACCACTTGAAAGGTCCTAATGGCTAGAGGTGGGGTGAATAGCCTACTAAAAATTTTCTACAACAACACTTAGCAAACCGGTTAGACAATTATGAGGCGAAGCAAGTGTTGCGCTAGCCTACTAAAAATGCAAGCCACCTACCACAATTCTAGTTTCTATAGTTTCTAACCACACAATGGCTATGTCACTATACTAAGTTAGTGTGCTCTCAAAGGCTAACTAAAGAGCCACACTAACCAAACTAACAAGCTCTCACAACTAGCTACACTAAAGAGCTTGATAACTAGTTTGCGGTAATGTAAAGAGAGTGAGCAAGATGGTTATACCGCTGAGTCGAGGAGTGAACCAATCAATCACAAGAATGAATACCAATGAAGAACAATCACCTCGGAATCAAATGATGACACAATGATTTTTTACCGAGGTTCACTTGCTTGCCGGCAAGCTAGTCCTCATTGTGGTGATTCACTCACTTGGAGGTTCATGCGCTAATTGGCATCACACGCCAAACCCTCAATAGGGTGCCACACAAACAACACAAGATGAGGATCACACAAGCCATGAGCAATCCACTAGAGTACCTTTTGGCTCTCCGCTGGGGAAAGGTCAAGAACCCCTCACAAGCACCATGATTGGAGCCAGAGACAATCACCAACCTCCGCTCGACGATCCTCGCTGCTCCAAGCCATCTAGGTGGTGGCAACCACCAAGAGTAACAAGCAAATCCTATAGCAAAACACAAATACCAAGTGCCTCTAGATGCAAACACTCAAGTAATGCACTTGGATTCACTCCCAATCTCACAAAGATGTTGAATCTATGATGGAGATGAGTGCGAGGGCTTTGGCTAAGCTCACAAGGTTGCTATGTCAATGTAAATGGCCAAGGGAGTGAGCTAGAGCCGGCCATGGGGCTTAAATAGAAGCCCCCATGAAATAAAATGGTTGTACCCCTTCACTGGGCACAACATGGGGTGACCGGACGCTCCGGTCAGATCGACCGGACGTAGGACCCTAGCGCTCGGTCGCCCGATGCTTGCCACGTGTCATCAGCTTCAAACGCTGATCGCTCGATCTCAACGGTCAAGTGATGATAGGACACGCTGCTCGAAGTGACCAGACGCACCAACACTAGCGTTTGGTCATTTCCAATAAGGTTCTAGAGGCGACCAGATGCATTAGTTAGATCATGACCGAACGTAGGACCCCAGCATCCGGTTATTTCTAGTAAGCCTCCACTCACAATCGGATGTGTCCGGTCACTCACTATCTCCTCTGTGCGCTGCCATGTCATAGGGACCAGACGCACCCTACTAGAGTCTGGTCGAAGACCGACACCAGCATCTTCACAGCTTCCATTGACCAGACGCTCTGGTCCAGTTGAGACCAGCGTCCGGTGCACTCTGTGAAACCCTGTCTTTTCTGTATAGGGCGCCGGTGGCACCGTTGGACTGTCTGCACTCTACGGGCGGACACTCCGCCGATGAAGTTTCTAACCCTTGCTCAAATGTGCCAACCACCAAGTATATCACCTTGTGCACATGTGTTAGCATATTTTCACAAATGTTTTCAAGGGTGTTAGCACTCCACTAGATCCTAAATGCGTATGCAATGAGTCAGAGCATCTAGTGGCACTTTGATAATCACATTTCGATACAAGCTTCACCCCTCTTAATAGTACAGCTATCAATCCTAAATGTGATCACACTTACTAAGTGTCTCTATCACCAAAACAAAAATGGCTCCTACCACTTATACCTTTGCCTTGAGCCTTTTGTTTTTCTCTTTCTTCTTTTTAAGTCCAAGCACTTGATCATCACCATGGCATCGCCATCATGTCATGATCTTCATTTGCTTCACCACTTGGAATGTGCTACCTATCTCATGATCACTTGATAAACTAGGTTAGCACTTAGGGTTTCATCAATTCACCAAAACCAAACTAGAGCTTTCAAACCCTCTATCATGGAGCCCTCTGGGTATGCTCGATTAGGCACGTATCGACTTAGAACCGACATAAACCACTCGTAGGACCACATTTCATGCAAGTAGCAAGGGCCTAGCGCCTGTATCTGATGAAACATGTGAATCATAAGATGTGGCATTATATCAAAAAAAGCAGGAGGTAAATACATCTCTAGATGGATTTGTCTCTCCACCACAAATTCATGTAGGTCACTCAGCTCTTGCTTGCCAATCATCTTCTGTGAGATCTTCGAAAAGAAGTAGCACATGTGGGTGATGGCCATTTTCAAGAACTTTGGCTTTATAGCCCTGATTGCAATAGGTAGAAACACTGTCAGCATCACATGACAATCATGAGCCTTGTAGTGTGTTATTGACAAGTCCTTCATCGACACTAGCTTCTTCACATTCACTGAAAACCCAGTCAGGACTTTGACCCCCTCAGGAAAGTGCATATAGCTCTCTTCTCTTCTAGTGTTAGGTTGAAGCATGCTGTGGGCAGAGTGTATTTTCCATTAGCCTCAGGTACCAGGTGAAGCTGTGGCATCATGTTTAGCTGCACCATGTCTTTTCATGATTTCAGACCATCCTTTGACTTGCCTGTGTCCATCAAGATAGCAATGAGACTCTCAAAGACATTCTTCTGCATGTGCATAACATCAATGTCATGGGGGACCTCCAAGTCTGGCCAATAAGATAGATACTGAAAGAAGATCGATTATTTCTTAAAAGGTACGCTTTCGACAGGAGGTGTGCTTCTATCTCTGTTCGTCCCATCCGGATTCTTCTTTCCATAGACAACGCGTATGTTTTTCACCATTCTGTACACGTGTTCTCTGTTATGACGTCTCTCCGGAGGGGGTTCAATCTCTAGGGTGTTGTCATAAAATCTAAAGAACAATTTGCTGCGGTACTTGTGACTTGTCTTTAAGAAGTGCTGGTTACTTAGGTAAACTATCTTTTTGGATGCATCCAGGAACACCCATGTAGTACCATCCAAGCAAACCAAGTATCCCGTCTTCCCTTTGATCTATCCAAACAAAGCAAACAACGCGGGGTAATCATTGGTAGTAACAAATATTATTGCTCTACATATGAAGTCCTCCTTTCAGAACGCATCGTACATCGGCTCCCCATGCCTCCATAGGCTCTCCATTTCTTGCATCAAAGGCTCGAGGAACATGTCTATATCAATGCCTGGTTGTTTAGGGCTAGAAATAAGAATAGTGAGGAGAAGGTACTTTCTCTTCTGACAACCACGTTGGGATGTTGTACATGGTCAAGATCACTGGCCAAGTGCTGTGGTCACGCATCCTGTCGATAGAATATGCTCGGCAGTCCACTGAGGGGTATCCCACGATGGTAGATTTATCGATGGGGGTGCGCGTAATCAGGAACCAGATGGTGACACAAGGCGCAGAGACAGCGATTTAGATAGGTTCGGGCCGTCTGATCGACGTAATACCCTACGTCCTGTGTCTTTGGTGTATTGTATTGAATACATGATGTCGAGTAGAGGACCCCTGCCTCTCCTTATATACTCTGGAGGGGTAGGGTTATAAGTAAAGTATCCTATTTGGTACTATACAATGTCTTGCGGTGCACGCCATGCACGCCTTAATCTTATGGGCCGGGCCACCTTTGATGGTGTGGCCCATGTCTTGGGGGCATACCCCCACAGCTAGTCCTCGAGCCTGATAGTAGGTGATGCAGTCACGTGGTGCCAGGGTCATAAAGTAGAAGACCAGCCGATCAGGCATCCAGTCCTTGGGCGTAGCCTCGAGATGAGATCAAGCACATTCACCGCAAGGTGAAGTGTGCCCACTTAGTCCCCGAGCCTACTAGAAGATGAAGAATGAATCTTGTAGCAGGGTCAAAGAAGTCTAAAAGCTTGTCGACGTCATCTGACATGTGGGTATCAAGACCCCAGACATGCTGCCCAAGATCTGCACCCTAATCCGAACAGCATGGAGCAGCTTGATAACACACCGACGAGACGTAGCAAGATCCGAGCACCGAGGAGTCCCCGTCATAGCCGGTGATGTCCGACCACCCAAGGTGTTCCCGGCGTAGCTGGCGATGACCGAGAACCGAGGAGCGAGGAGTCCCCGGTGTAGGTGGCGATGTTTGAGCACCGAGGAGCGAGGAGTCCCCGGCGTCGCTGGCGATGACTGAGCACCGAGGAGCGAGGAGTCCCCAGCGTTGCTGGCGATGACCGAGGAGCGAGGAGTCCCCGGCGTCGCTGGTGATGACCGAGGAGTGAGGAGTCGCTGGCGATGACCGAGCACTGACGAGTCCCCAGCGTAGGCGGCGATGTCCGAGCACCGAGGAGCGAGGAGTCCCCGGCGTCGCTGGCGATGTCCGAGCATCGAGGAGTCCCCGGCGTCGCTAGCGATGACCAAGCACCGAGGAGCGAGGAGTCTCCAGCGTCGCTGGCAATGACCGAGCACCAAAGAGTGAGGAGTCCCCGGTGTTGCTGGCGATGACTGAGCACCGGGGAGCGAGGAGTCCCTAGTGTCGCTGGCGATGACTGAGCACCGGGGAGCGAGGAGTCCTCGGTGTCACTAGCGATGACCGAGCATCAAGGAGCGAGGAGTCCCTGGCGTCGCTGGCGATGATCGAACACCGAGGAGCGAGGAGTCCTCGGCGTCGCTGGTGATGTTCGACCACCAAGGGAGGAGCGAGGAGTCCCTGGCGTCACTAGCGATGATCGAGCACTGAGGAGTCTCCAGCGTAGGCGGCGATGTCCGAGCACCGAGGAGTCCCCGGCGAAGCGGGCGATGTCTGAGCGTCGAGGAGTCCCCGACGTAGGCGGCGATGTCCGAGCACCGAGGAGTGAGGAGTCTCCGGCGTCATTGGCGATGACCGAGCACCGAGGAACGAGGAGTTCCCGGCGTCGCTGGTGATGACCGAGCACCAGGGAGCGAGGAGTCCCCGGTGTCACTGGCGATGACCGAGCACCGAGGAGCGACGAGTCCCCGGTGTCGCTGGCGATGACCGAGCACCGAGGAGCGAGGAGTCCCCAGCGTCGCTGGCGATGATCGAGCACCGATCAGCGAGGAGTCCTCGGTGTCGCTGGTGATGTCCGACCACCAAGGGTGGAGCAAGGAGTCCCCGGCGTCGCTGGCGATGACCGAGCACCGAGGAGTCCCTGACGTAGGCGGCGATGTCTGAGCACCGAGGAGTCCCCAGCGAAGCTGGCGATGTCCGAGCGCCGAGGAGTCCCCGACGTAGGTGGCGATGTTCGAGCACCGATGAGTCCCCAGCGAAGCTGGCGATGTTCGAGCGCCGAGGAGTCCCCGGCATAGCTGGCGACGTTCATGCGGTGAAGTGTGCCCACTTACTCCTCGAGCATGAAGAAACCGAGCGCTGAGGAGTAACCGGCGTAGCTGGTGATGAAGCACGAGCGACGAACAGTCTGGTCAACTAGTCGGTGGCGAAGTGAGCATTGAGTAGAAGCGACTGGCGAACAGTCCGATCAACTGATCGGCGATAGAGTCCATGAACCAAGCAGTCCGACCAGTTGATCGGTGGGGAAGCCCGAGCACCAGGTGATTCGATCACTTGGACGATGATCCTGCAATGCAAACATATAGAACGAGTAGTACATGACGCACAAATAAATAAACTCCAGAGAAAAATTAGCAATGGTGATGAAACGGCGTATGCAGTTCGGTGATCAGTTGGTGTGAAAATATATTTATATTTAATATAAACCGCTCGACCAGTTAGTGTGTAGCTGAGTCTCCAGCCCTAGCTAGCCCATAGTCCATAACGTCGAGCGCGGAGCCCGTGCACGTGTAGGAGGAACAAGCGTCGCTAAGGAGCCGCTGCCGACCACCCATAACGCAGAGGGCAGACGCTTGTGCACGTGTAGGGAGGAGTCGGAGACAGGGCCATCTCTAGAGGCGTCCGAGCATCAACGTGACTGTTCGAGGGTTCGGAAAATCATTTGGAGAGCAAATATGGAGAAAATAGTTCGGAGAAACATTATGGCGATATACGAAGATCGAAGAATATTTAGAAGACTATTAAAGCGTGACTTAGCTTTAGACGGATGGCGTTATCTGGTCGGCGTTAACGGCGAGCACCTGGAGGGCGGTGAGTTGTTGGTGAAGACAACCTCGGAGGTGGTTTCGAGATCGGATCTGCTGTCGTGGGGGCTGATGTAGCTAGCGATTAATCATCGTCGTGGACCAGCATGGATCTCCACGAGATTGACGATGAGAACGCGTTGTTGATTTGAGGTCCATCTGGCTCACCATGGATCAAGCGCACACCCCTACCTGGCATGCCAACTGTCGATTGAATATGCTCGGTAGTCCACCGAGGGGTATCCTGCGATAGTAGATTTGTCGTTGGGGGTGCACGTAATCAGGAACCGGATGGTGACACAAGGCGCAGAGACAGCGATTTAGATAGGTTCGGGCCGTTTGATCGACGTAATACCCAACGTCCTGTGTCTTTGGTGTATTGTATTGAATACATGATGTCGAGTAGAGGACCCCTGCCTCTCCTTATATACTCTGGAGGGGTAGGGTTACAAGTAAAGTATCCTATTTGGTACTATACAATGTCTTGCGGTGCACGCCGAGCAGCGCCATGCATGCCTTAAGCTTGTGGGCCAGGCCACCTCTGATGGTGCGGCCCATGTCTTGGGGGCCATACCCCCACACATCCTCTCATTGAAGGGATTCATTCCATCGGTGCTCAAGCCAAACCGTACAATCCTTGGGTCATCGCTGAATTCTTTGTGCTTCTCATCGGTCCTTTGCCACTGACTACAATCAGCTGGGTGTGCAATCTTATCATCATCCACCTTGCGCTCATCATCCCACCATGTCATGAGTGTGGCTTCTTTAGGGTTTAGGAAGATACGTCTCAAGCGGTCAGTCACTGGTAGGTACCACATTACCAAGGCAGGAATTCTTCTCTGCTTTGCATCGTTGCCTAATGGAGTGTCCTCTGGGGGATGAGATTCTTGTACCACCTTTTTTGTACCCTTCTTATTCCTCTTTTTCCCTGTGGAGGCTTCGTCCCCACCGTAAAGGTCATTGTTCTTATATAGGCTGGCCCCACACCAGGGACATTTATCCAGTGACTTGAATGTTTTGCCACAAAAAAGGATATAGTGGTTGGGGCATGGATGGATTTTTTCAACCCCCATTGTCAATGGACTTATGACCTTCTTCGCTTGGTATGTATTGGCGGGAACTGAGTTTGGTTGTGGCCGCACCCATGATAGGAGACGCAATAGATCATTGAAACTATAGTCTGACTAGTCGTACTTAGCCTTCAGGATGAGTAGCTCAAGCACAAAACGTAGCAATGTCCAATGTGTCGGACAACCCTTTTCAACACCATACACAGTCTCCTTCGACGCTTTTTTCACCCATTCCAAATTTTCTAGACCTTTCGGGCTCTTTAGTAAAATCCTTGATCCAATGGCTCGACTCATGTCCTCCAAATCATCTTCATCCCCAACACGTGCTCCACCATCATTATTGGCACCACCTTCGTCGTTACCATCCCAACCACTAGCATCACCAGCTTATTCATCGCCAAACTCGAGATCCATTCGTGCCTCAAGCTCTGCTGAATATTAGGACAGGGATTCTAGGGTTTCATCGTCGTATTCCTCCTCATCCTCATCGTTAATAATAATCGTTTCACCATGATGAATCCACACCGTGTCTCCTTAACAAATCCTCGCATAATCAAATGTGATCTGATGATACTCACATCTGTCCATGCCATACAGTTCTTGCAATCTTTACAGGGACAAATAATTGTATCCTTATTCTCTATCAATGTCGCTGCATGCTTCTCTATAACTTCAATAAATTTATCCACCTCTTCACAGAAACCTGCCTTGAACCTTAACGAACCATACATCCAAGAGTTCCTGTTCTTCATCTTTTACAACAACAACAAAACAAACATTAAAGGACTACTTACACTACTAGAAATGTGTTCATCAATGACGATTTAGTCGTGACGCTTACAAATTTCGTCACAGAACAAACGCCTTCTATGACGAAATTTCCAGCTTCGTCATAAGTAACAAGTGACGGAGCTTTGGCACGAAGAATAATGACGAAAACAAAAGAATCGTCATAAAACAACAAAACTAAATCGTCATAGATCGTTTGGCTCGTGTACCACCTCGAGGACGTGGTGTCGTGGTCCCACCAGCAGGTCCCACCTCGAGGACGTGGCAATGTGGTCCCACCATTGGGTCCCAACCTCGAAGACATAGCAATGCGGTCCCACCAGCGGGTCTCAGCCTGAGGACGTGGCGGCGAACAAGTGGGGCAGCGTGGCCCACACAGTCCAGGTGGACCTGCATCCTTCCGCCTCCCTTTTTTTGCCAAAAAATAGCGCACGCAGGGAGATTCGAACCCGTGACCTGCTGCTAGACATGTTGGTGCGTTACCACTGGAGCACTCGCCGTTTTGTGATAAAGGCATGCATGTTTTTCTATTTGTAAACGTATAACATGATAATTGATGATTTTTTTCCTAAAATTTTCTAAAATCATTCTCGATCAATTTATTTTGTTGGTTTTGTCAATATATACATATGAAAAGTTTGAGCAATTTAAATTTTGAATTTAAAAAAAATGCAACTTCAGACAAGATTTTGGTTCCCCAAATGATTTCAGCTGAAAAAGTGATAAATACCAAAGTTGAATAACTCATCAAGATCTACAACTTTTGTATTGGTCATTTCTTCATATGACAAAGTGGTAACGACATTGTTCACAAATGTGACACATCTCTCGTAAGGTTTTATAAACTATATGAGACATGTGTAAGATTAGTGAACAATGTGTGCTAAGAATTTGTCAAATGAAGAAATGACCAAAATAAAAGTTGTAGATATTCATGAGTTGAACAACTTTGGTATTCATCGCTTTTTATGTTGAAATCAATTTGGGTCTCAAATTTTGGTTCGAACTTGTCGTTTTCAAAATTTCAAATTTGAAAGGTTCAAATTTTGTCAAATGACAAGATGACTAAAATAAAAGTTGTAGATATTAATGAGTTGAACAACTTTGGTATTCATCACTTTTTATGTTGAAATCATTTTGGGTCTCAAATTTTGGTTCGAACTTGTCATTTTTTAAAATTTCAAATTTGAAAGGTTCAAATTTTGTCAAATCACAAGATGACCAAAATAAAAGTTATAGATCTTCGTGACCTCTACAACTTTGACGTTTATCAAATTTTCATAGCATTTCTGCTAAAAATTTGTGCTAAAAATTTGTGCTAAAAAATATGTATGTTATATAGCATTTCTGATAAATAAAATATAGAGTATATTACTAGCACCTTCGTAGCAAGCACGTGGAGCCCCCGTTCAGCTCGGACACGTAGGCTTTCCCACGCGTCCCGATCGCCTCCGTCCACTAGCGTCCGTATCCGATCCAATGGCCTCAGAAGATGAAGGTTTTGCCCCAGGCGGTACAAATAGCGCGCCTCCCCCTCCGCGCCGCCAACCGCGCTCTTTCTCTCTCCTCACGATGCCGCCGTTGGGAGCCCTGCCCCGGGAGAGCCCCCAACCCTTATCAAACCCTAAATCAAAAACTACCCCAAAAAATCCGCAAAAAACCAGAAAAATCCCAAAAATCACCGCTTGATCGAAGATGGCGGCGCAAGGGCAGGCGGCGGCTGGATCCGCGTCCGAGTCCGGCGGCTCACAGGCTGCCTCAGCTGCGGCGGCCGCGGCGGCGGCCACGTTCCCGGTGACTTCGCTCTACGTGGGTGACCTGCACGAGAGCGTGCAGGACGCGCAGCTCTTCGACGTCTTCAGCCAGGTCGGCGGCGTGGTCTCCGTGCACGTCTGTAGAGACATAAACTCCCGCAAGTCACTCGGGTACGCCTACGTCAACTACAACAATCCCGGCGACGGTGAGAACTCCTCTGCAGTATTCTCGATCTATCGGTTAGGGTTTTGGTGCTGCGGATGCTGTCGATCCCTTGCGAGAAGCCGTCAGATTTGGGGCCGCTTAGGGTTTAGACGCTGAATACTCGATCGGTTGTCTCGATAATGTTGTCATGCAATTAGGGTTCGATGGCGTTTTGATGTGATTAGGATTGTAGCTTCTTTTGGTGTCTTGGTTGTGATTGCAAAATGTTTTGTCTGGTACGTGCTGTTTGGTTCCTATAGAATTGTAACGCAAATGGAAATAAAAACAGATATGTTGCCATAACATCGAAAGCTGTTATTCCTTTGGGTTTGCGTTACAAAACCTACTACCAAACAGCGCCTTAGTGGCTTCATACGGTTAGTATTAAACTTATCTCAAAATAAGGAGGTTAGCCTGCTTCGGTGCCCGCATAAATTAAGGAGGTTGGCCTGCTGGGTGCCCCCAAAAATTGAGAATTACCTTTCTGGATAGATCCTGTGGGATAACTTGAATAGGTGCCAATACTTTAGAGGAGTTGTGTTTTTGTCCTGTGCAAGTGTTTCCTGTGCTGTTCATGTGAAGTTAGTGGGATTTGTTTCATTCTATTGAATTCATGTGGCTTAATGTGCTGTTCGATCAGGGGAGATGTTGCCTTGTGATGTTCGATATATGTGTATATATAATGTTGGCTGATTTGTTGCAACCTCAGATTATGTTATGGACGCCAAAGAACATCTGTTTAGTTACCAGAAGATATATTTTTAAAATCTTATTATTGTGCTCTATCCATGTTATTTATGTTATGCTGAAGAGGTCTGTAAAAACCGTACGGGAAATATTATACTTGCTTTCTGACCAACTCTTCTGCATACGACATTTCACTTTGGAGCCCCTCCCTCTCTTTATTCTTTATGGCCTTCTATTGATCTGAGATTTATTGCAGCTGCACGGGCACTTGAACTGCTTAACTTCACTCCTATCAATGGAAAGCCTATCAGGATCATGTATTCTAACCGTGACCCCAGTTCCCGCAAATATATTTATTAAGGTGTGTTCCTTGTTTTTATCCTGTTTACTGAACTCCTTGCTAGGTCATCTGTAGACTACGCCAACTTGGGACTAGAAGGTTCCATTAGTGGTGTTCTAAATCTTTATACGCCACATTGACTATTCCAGTTGTGATACCTGACCCCCTCCATTCTAATTTGGCAGAATCTTGATAAGTCAATAGACAACAAAGCTTTATATGACACGTTCTGTGCATTTGGGAATATCCTTTCATGTAAAATTGCAACAGACCCCTCAGGAGAATCAAGGGGCTATGGTTTCGTTCAGTTTGAGAGGGATGAATCTGCTCAGTCTGCTATTGATAAACTCAATGGGATGCTTATCAATGACAAGAAAGTGTATGTCGGACCTTTTGTTCGCAAGCAGGACAGGGAAAATGTTTCGAGCAATTTCAAATTCAGTAATGTATATGTGAAGAATCTGTCAGATACTGTTACTGATGATGAGTTGAAGGAGATGTTTGGAAAATATGGGACCATCATCGGAGCAGGTGGAGCATCTCCTTGAAGATGATGATCAAGGAGATAGTGATGATGATGACACTGAATCTGATGAGCAGCCACAACCCCTGGCAACTAAGGTGCTTCTTCTATCTTGAAAGTACTGGATGGGGAATATTTGCAATGCATTTGAATGTTTTTAATCTATTCTTTAATATATGCCCTTGCTTTTAGATGCATCTTGTTTCTTGCATAATCCAATATAGCTAGACATACTTGCTAAATAATAATCCTATGTTGTTGACTTCTACTTGTATTCAGTTACCTGACAACAAATAAATGACTCATGATTGCATACCTATTTGGCATCAGTTTCTGTCAATGCAGCATAGGTTTTTATTTTTTAAAATACATCTTGTGTGATATTTCCTCCTCAAATTAATACAATAAGTATTAACTAATGATGGGTCATTGCTGTTTCAGTCAAATATGGAAGCTTTGAGGACAGAACCTGTTGCTGAAGGTGAGACAGCAGTGTCCAGTGTGCAGGTTGTGTCCCAGGTTCTCTCCCAGAACAGCTCAAACCTTTTCCTGAAGAGTGTTGGCATCAAACCAGTGCCATCCTCCAAATCATCATCATCAAATGAAAGCGAGCTTCGGGAGCAACTAGCAAGGTGAAATCGATGAACTCAGGAAGAGAAGTGAAGAAGCTGAGGAAAAGCTGGCGAGGACACAAAAGGAGATGGAGGAGTACAAGAAGCTGACAGAGATAAACAACAAGGCAATGGAGGAGAACAATGCGCTGCTCAAGCGTATCTTGGCCATCAACAATGCTTGTTCGACATGAGCGCTGCTCGTAGCTGCTGGTTCATTAAACAAGGGGTCTGCTGGTGATTTTGTTTATGTAGTAACTTATGTTGCTGGTGGTTGGCAACTTTTCATTATTTCCTGTGATGTTAATGTGAACTGAGATGAAACTAGTAGTTCAAATGTGATGTCTAGTGAGTTATGTGAACCGAGTTTAGAATTGTTGATTAAGTTGTTGGTCATTGGAATACTGGATTTGTTAATTTATGGAAGCTTTTGGTCATTCCAGTATTATTTGCATTCTGTAATGAAATCAGCATGTGCACTTGTGATGAATTATCTGACCTTTCTGTGACGATTTGGTAATTGATTCTGTGACGAATTTCTATTTACTTTAGTGACGAAAATGAGAACCTATCACAGCAAGCCTTGTGGCCCAATAAAAAGTGGACACATGGACTATCCACATCACTGGCCACGTCAGCTGCCATGTGGTCGGACACGTCACCTACAATGTGGATGCGCCACGTGGACAAGACACGTCAGCTGCCAGCGTGGTAGACGTCGTCTGGCCGCCTAACAGACGGCAAGTCATGACGAAAAAGGGGCTATATCAATGACGAAAATAGATCGTCATAGAAAGAATACACTTCTATGACGACGGCCATTTCGTCATAGAACAAATGCACATCTATGACAAAAATAGACGTTTCGTCACGGTAGGTAAAATATGACGCGCATTCAATGACGAATACCATATCGTCATAAAATAATATATGTGACGATTTTGGAGTCTTCAGTGACGAAAGAATAGCATCATTGATGTACACATCTCTAGTAGTGTTATTCAGATATATATAAAAATGAATCAAATTAATAATTACTTGAGAATAATTATATATACTTCAGATATATATGAATATAAATAAAATATAATTACATGAAGCATACAAACATACCATGGTAGAGGAAAATTAATTAATGCCCATTTATCCATAAATAATTAAAATACATATTTGTTGATTACAATAAACAATTTCAAAGACAACAATTAGCAATAATTATATTTTACCCAATATCTTTCATGCAAACCCTAGTCCAATTTTATCAAACATAAATTTACAAAAACAAAATTAATAAAAAAACCAAACCCTAGATATAGATCTACATGCACATGAAACATCCATAAAACTAACTAATTGTTCACTAAATTCAAGAAACATTGACCAAATAAGGGTATGATCTTGTTCCCCTACCTAATTTACCCTAGTACATTCAAAACTTGAGTCTAATTTGCTTCATAAGTAGCTCAAGCACCATAGAAGAGAGAGAAAAGCAAAACTCTAATTACTCACTAACCAACCATTAAAACTTCAAAAAAAGTATGGAATAGCATTTTCTTACCTTCTACAACCTGTCCACCAAAGAATTTGAGATCAAAACCTTCCCCCCTTAGTAGAGCAATTTTTGGGAGGTGCCCAAGGCCTCCCTACCTTTTTTTTTCACAGGTTGGAGTGAGTGACCCGAGGAGGAAGAAGGGGGACTGCAGCCATTTATACAACGAACATTTGTAGGGGCGGCTGGTGAGTGAGCCGCCCCTACAAATCTACCCCATTTGTAGGGGCGGCTTGTATCACTAGCCGCCCCCACTGTTAGATTTGTAGGGGCGGCTCGAATCATGGAACCCGAGCTCACCCACTGTAGGGGCGGTTGGTACTAGAGCCGCCCCTAAAAAACTATTGCTAAAAATCATTTTTGTAGTAGTGAGAATCCCTCTGTGATTTGCAGTCATCAGAGACCCCTTATGGGAGACGTGTCCAAACCACTTCTGTGATGTCAGTTAAGACACGTTTGTGATGTGCTTTTGTTACATAGTGCAATAGTTTTAGAAAAATGACCGTCTAACTAGCCACACTCAACTCCACGGACAACTCTACTAAATGACCAAATACTTGCTCAACTAAGCCCAACTAAGTTCAACACAAATGACCTGTTCTTCTAGCATCTCAGCCAATTTCCCTTATGTTTTGCCCCTCTTACACTGCTCTTTCCAAATATCAGTCAGCCATTTTCCAAAAATTCGTCCCACATCATTTTCTGACTGAGCACCACACACACTTAAAGAATTTACTCGTTCTGTTCCAAATGATAAGTTGTTCTGGATATTCTAAATACTTATTACCTTTTCCTATGTGCTTAGAATTAGGCTATGTCTAGATGCATAGTAAAAACTATGTATTTAGAATAGAGCAACTTATAATTTAAAATAGAGAGAGTATAAAACAACAGATATATGAAATACAAAACAAATAACACATCCACATGTAGTCAGACTCTAAAGTCTAAACCATCCATATGAACAAATGATATCTCTACAATTTTAAAGCACAAGTTCCATACAAAAACAATTTTAAGCCATGAGTATTGTCATTGAATTGGACGTGCATGAATGCGGTATTTAATTTCGTACTACATTGTACAACCCGGTGGACTAATGCATCCATGGTTCAATGGAGAGCAAGCAAACACAGTATAGTATGACCAACCTTGCCCACATTCTTTAAGGCTTTAAGCATGTCAGAGTCTCCTGTGTACAAGTGTCGCTAATCTTATATTAGAGATGCGTCTCAATTCTAATTCAGTGTTTATTTATTGTTATTACATATGAGAAAATGTCTATCCTAAAGAGCCGATAGTGTCATATTTGAACAATGGTCCTCAAAACTGTAGAGATGCCCACATTAATGTTTGAGCTAACAGTGTCATAGAGCCGAAGCCACCAGATGAAGAAATGTTCCGTGCCTATCGTACGAGGTGACGTGCGACCCTCATTGCAAATAAAATATGATGTGGATTAAACTAACCTTGTCGGTCGGAAATCATCATGTAGACTTTGTATTTGCTATGGGATTGTTATATGATATTACAAGCCCTCTCTCATGCTGCATAGAGGACAACGATGTGCTTGAGTGCTTCCCTCAACCTAGAGAGTTCTGGTTCTTCTTCCTCTGGTGCATGGCAGTACTATACTTTAGTTAATTTATTCACAACATCTTGGCAATAACCCCACTTCCATTGGCTATTTATTATGATCGATTATAAAAGTAGCATTATTTTGTTGTTTAAAACCCTTCGATGTTAGAGGCTTCATTAAATATTCTGACAACCGATCTTGTGTTGCAGGCATTTTTTTTCTAGGACAAAGGAAGTATGTGAGCCCTAACAGCTCTGACCCGTGAATTCAATATATCTTCCAAGTGTCACATGTCCCAAGTTTGTAATTTTCTGCTCACAATCTCGTCTTATAAGGATTTTTTACCATTCGCACCAGTGTCGCCCAGCCGGGTCGACTCGGGCGGCTCTCCCTTCATGCACCTTTGTCACGACCCGGTCATGACATACTTGAAATCATCAGCATCATAAGCACCATTGCATTTGAAATCCAAAATCTAGAAACCAAACTGCATTGAAAACTGCATTCAGTCTGCTCACTGTTGATTTGACGGTGAGTCCGCCAGCATCACCGGACTATCCACCAACTCATTTGCACGCCCTAGCAGAGTTCAGTCTCTATCAGTTAATTTCGACACTCAACGGATGGTCCACCAGCACATGGACAGTCCGCCACACCAGCCCATGCAGCAGTTGTGAGGTGTCATGAGAGAGTTCACCTTGGCCCCACTTGTCATAACACCTATCCATCTCGTGGAGAACCCAAGCCAGGGGACACACCAGCTCACTCTTTCACTCTCACACTCCCACTCTCTCTCTCTAGTTCATCTCTCTCTATACACTCTCTCACACTCTCAAGCAAGAAGGAGGAGAAGGAGAAGGAAAGGAGAGGAGGATTATATGCTGCAACAGCTGAAAATGGCCATGGAGATGACCTAGGAGCTTCCATCCATAAGAGCTAGGGTTTGTAAGAGGGAGGAACCCTCTCACCCTCACCACAAGGAGCTAGGAGAAGGTGCCAAGAACAAGGAGATTTCGAGTCACCAAGGGGGAGATCCAGCTTCTCCAACATCTTGGAGAGCATCTCTTCTCCCTTTTACAGCCCTTGGTATGGTTGGAATCAAGCAAAACCTAGGATTTCACTTTCATGAGCCAAAACCTACGAAATATCAATTTGTGACCTAGGCTTAGTTTGCAACCAATGTAGCTAGATTCACCTAGCTAGATATGTTCCTTAGTACACTAGTGACCTACCCTAGTGATGGTTTGCACATGCATGAAGTCTAAATGAAGATTTGGATTTTGAGTTGCTAAGTTTGTTCACTGTCAGTGATTTGGCGGAGGGGCAGACTGCACTGGCTGAGTGTCCGTCAACAATGATGTCTGTCTGTTTGCACCTAAAATAGAACACTCTATAATTCACCAGAGGGTCTAACGTATTCAGTGGAGTGTCCGACGGATTATAACCTAGAGACAAAGAGCCCAGGCTACAGACTTAGGTTAGCAGAGTGTCCGTCGATTTTACTAGAGTGTCCGCCAATGAATAAATGTGAATTTTTAGGAAACTCGAGAGCAGCCAGTTCCTACCGGACAATCCGTCACCTCTGGCGGAATGTTCCGATGAACCTAAACACTTAGTAGTACCTAGTACCCAATAGACTTAATCTAACGGATGGATAGTCATTCTAACAGAACATTCCGTTGATTAATAACCGAGAACAGGGAGGATTCTCGATAGCATAGGTTTGGTACCGGAGAGTCCGCCACCCACTGCGGAGAGTCCGATGACTCTAGTGTTCCAAATCTCCCTAAGTACTAGAACCAGAGGACGGTCCGACACTTACACGGGACCATCCGATGTCTTAGGCCGACAGCCCAATAGTGCTACACTCAAACACTTAACACATATCTTCAATTGCGAATCAAGTAGTATCATTGCATGACATCCCATACCATTTACCTTTATGCATTGTACTCATCTAGCATCTTGTATATATAGGTGACGAGATTCAGGAGGAGCCCGTAGTTGAGGAGGAGCCTCAAGCGGTGGAACCCGGGGATCCTAACGACGATAACCAAGGTAGGCCCCTATGCATCCCTATGCTTTGCTAATTGCATAATGAACTATAGTCATCTATTGCATCGATATTGAAGGGAATCATGACGCCTAAGAGGGGGGGGGTGAATTAGGCAACTTAAAATTCTAACTCTAAACTATGGCCTCTTTTTCTAACCTTAGCAAAACCTATGCAAAAGATAAACTATCTAAATGTGCAACTACGGTTTTGCTAATGTGTTGCTATCTCTACTGCAAAAGGAGTAATGCAATCAATGTAAATGCGGAAGCTAAAGAGCAAGGTAGAGATATGCAAACTCCCATCGATGACTCCGGTATTTTTACCGAGGTATTGAGAAGAGTGCAAGCTTCTCCCTAGTCCTCGTTGGAGCTCCTCGCAAGGAATCCCTCGCAAAGGCCAAGCTCCCGGTCGGGTAACTCCGTGGATAGCCTCGGGCTTTCCCCACGCGCAAGTGGGTCTCCGATGTGCCTTCCGGCAAGTCTCTCCCGGATACTCCCCGCCGTCTTCACTATCAAGCTTCCGGCCGAAACGTCGCGGGCCTTGTTCCCTCCGGTACATGGTGGCGGCCACACCACAAACGTGGTTGGTGTGATCTCGCAAGACTACAAGCCCCTCCGATGTACAACAATGCTGCATGCAAGCACCGAGTGGTAAGAGGTATGCAAACCTCACTAAACACTAGTCCTAAACCTAGAGCAAGCGCATAAGCGGTGCTCTAATCAACCTAAGCACTTCGCAAAGCACCTACGCTAATCACCTAATAAAACACTAAGCACTATGCAAGTGGAGATCACTAAAATGGTGTATCAACACCCTTGGTATGTTTCCTTAGCTCCACCCCCTTCATTTGGCCAGTTGGGGTTATATTTATAAGCCCCACTGAGAAAGTAGTCATTGGGGACGAAGTCCCACTTTTCTGCTATTGACCAGACGCTGGAGTCGTCCTGATCGGACGCGTCCGATCGTCCCGACCGTTGGAGCTGCGAACAACTGATCGGACGCTGCCAGCGTCTGGTCACTTGCCACCGAACGCGTCCGGTCGCAAGTTCGCCGCTCCTGTACTCGATCAGACGCTGCTGTCCTGCGTTCGGTCGATTTGCCACCAGCGTCTGGTCAATGCTGAGTGTGTTGCTGGGCTGATGAATAGTGCCATCAGTGCGTCTGTTTGATTTACTTGTTTAGTGTCCGGTCGCTGCTGCTAACACCTGTTGTTGCCAAGCCACTGATTGGAGCGTCCGGTCACTTTCCTCTAGTGTCCGGTGACTTCTGTGAGCTCGTTTCTTCACGATCTTGCATGCGGCTTGGTTCCTATCTTCGTGCTTAGACTTTGCTTGATATTTTGGGTCTTCTCTTGTGCTCCTAAGGTCTTGCTTGTGGTGTTGATCATCGGATCATCACGTCACCTTTGTCCAAGTCACGTCTTGCCCCATATCAAACTACAAAACAAACACTTACAAATTCATTAGTCCAATTTGGTTGTGTTGGTCATCAAACACCAAAATTCAAAGTAAATGGGCATATGGTCCATTTTCCTTACAATCTCCCTCTTTTTGGTGATTGATGACAACACGACCAAAGCAAGCAAATAATAAAAGTTATGAATTTAAAACCTATCTACTTGCTAGGATGCAATGCAAGGGGCAAGATTATATAATGCTAAAAGATACTACTTGTAAGACTACATAAGTACTCATCTTGCCCTTACAAATGTCCCCATGTGGTATTATGGATTTAAGCCTTGCTTCCTACAAATTCTCCCCATTACATAGGCTAATCCATAATCCACTATCCTCCCTTTCTCGGACTATTACTACAAATTAATGCTTGCTTTTGGTCCTCTAAATTCTCCCCCTTTGGAATCAAACACCAAAAAGGAAGACATTAGTAGCACAAGGGAGGGTCAAACTTTGTGATCCTTTGTGTGTAGAGTGAAATAGATCACAAATTTTGACTCTTATATTATATAGACTAAGCTCTCCCTAAATATATGCATACATATGATAGAAGGCAAATCATATGCATAATTGGTAAAGTATTGCACAAGGGAATTTAATCTATATAATGCTCGAAGAAAGCATATAAGTATCAAAATGGAATCAACATGATGATATTGGTTTAGAAATACCACATGTAGAAATCAATTTGATTTCTACCACTTGCAATCAGTGGTGGATATTTGAAGTATGATGCTTAACTTCGGGGACTCCATTTTCCTTGTAATGAGACTACTACACACATGATAAGCTTGAAGAGGTGTTAGTCTCAAAGCATCCAACTTGTAGAGTAACTACCCCCTAAATTTGTGCACACAAATATGGAATACTTGTAGGAAACATGCACATTGATTTTAGAATAAAAAATACCACTTGAAAGATGACATCACATAAACATGAGAGTCGTTTTCAAGGGCGATATTCGGGAGAGATTATCTACAATTTGGACTTTGGCACATATTAGATGAACAAATATAAGACGAGCTATGTGCCGTGCTCCTAAACAATTTTAAACCATGTAGGTTTGCTCCAAGGGTTAAGAATGAAACCGAGCAAGCCTACCATATGATATACCTAGTGTATGCATGACAAAAGATATAAGAATGCAAATGCAAACCTAGGCATAAAGAGTAACTAGATGCTAAAGATACCAATTTGTATGAAAATTTAAATCTAATACCAATTGAAGTAAATTAAATCTAGTTACCTAACATGGGAAGGGGAATTTGGATCCATAGTATTCACTAGCCCACTTGGCAATGATTTTGTCCATCATGATGCACCCCATGAAATGCATCCAAACTTTGCCAAGTCTCCCAATTCCCCGAAGTCCATTGGACTTCTCACTTTCCTTTCGGGATCCAAACTTTCTTGGTGCTCTTCATGTTGGAAATAATTTCCTTTGGCACCCAAAAATGTTTGACCCCATTGTTGGCTTTCTTGTTCACCTTGATGGCCACCACCTTGTCATTTTTCTTCTTCTTCAAAAAATAAGGTGTGGAGGCCTTCTTGTCCACCTTATTGGTGTAGGTGTTGGAGAGCTTGCTTGTTTGCTTCTTCTCTTTCTTCTTTGCTCCTCCCCCATTCTTCACCTTGCACTCATAGGACTTGTGACCTTCCTTGTGGCACACATAGCAAACCACGGTTTGTCCTTCATCAAGCTTCTTCACTCCCTCGATGGTGTTATCTTGATGAAGTTGGGCTTGCTTCGCCTTGCCTTTCACTTGAGTCAAGTCCTTGGTGAGGCGAGCTACTTCTTGTTTGAGTTGCTCATTCTCCTTTGCAACCTCTTGTGTGCATGTATCTACAACAACTTTCTCAACACAAACTTGGTTGCACAAAGATGAGTCTAAACATAAATCATTACAAGAAGTAGAGGCATCCTTTTTAGACATGTTAAAGATAGAGCTTTTCTTTTTAGATGCCTTGGTGGGTGTTGTACTAACGGCTTCAAGCTTAGCAACTTTATTAGTTAGCTCATCACAATGTTTGCACATGGTTTCCATTTTAGCAAGCAAACTTTTATAAGCATCTTGTGAGCTAGCTAACTTTTCTTTTAATCTTTCATTTTTCTTTACAAGTTGCTCATCATTGATTGTGCATGCATTTGTTATTGCACTAGCCTTAAGTTGCTCAATTTTAGTAGATAGTTCAGCATTGAGATTAGCAAAGTTCTCATATTGTTCAAGCAAAGTTTTGTATGCTTCTTGTGAACTATCTAGCTTCCCTTTTAATTTTTCGAGCTTCTTTTGTTGACTAGTGCAAACTTTAGCATAATTAAGATTTTGTTGCACAATTTCATCATAAGAAGGCATTTCATCATCACTATCACTCTCACTAGAGGATGAGCTTTCGTTACCTCGTGCCATAAGGCACATACGAGAAGAGCTTGATGATGAGTGCTTGTGGCCTCGCCTCTTGTGATAGTGTTCTTCTTCACTTGAAGAATCATCCCAAGACTTTATTGATGTGAGGGTTTGATTCTTGCATGCCTTCTTCTTTGTCTTGGATGTGGGATTGTTTGGACAAACTTCCACAAAGTGCCCCAACTCACCGCATCCATAGCATCCTATCTTTCTTTGCTCATTTCTTTAATTGGTGAAAATGAGATCTTGAATTTGGATGGGCACACCCTTAACATTGTGCCTTTGGATCATCTTCTCCACCTTGTTGATAAGTTTGATTGATTCTTTATCAAGGTCGGAGGTGGAGGAGGAAGATTGATCATCATCATTATCATCCTCATCTTCTTCTTCATCTTCACTTGAGGAGCTTGAGCTTGAGCTTGTCTCAACTTGCTTGCCCCTCATCTTCTTTTTCTCGCTACATGTGAGAGCTTTTCCTTTGCTTGATGAAGAGGCTTCTTCTTGACCAATCTTGCGTGACATTTCAAATGCCACTATCTTGCCAATGACTATTCCTGGGATCATGGTGCTCAAGTCCTCCATGTTGTGAAGGATGGTGATGATGCTTGCATATTTCTTTTGTGGTAACACAGAGATGATCTTCCTCATGATGTCCGCATCATCTAGCTTTATTAATCCTGTTGAATGGAGCTCATTGATAATTAGATTCAAACGAGAATACATATCATGAACAAGCTCATTATCATTCATTGTAAAGGAATCATAATTTTGTTTAGCTAGACAATATTTTTGCTCATGAACATTAGATGTGACGTCATGGAGCTCTTGAAGTTTTAACCAAATTTCATGTGCCGTATTTAAAGTGAATACTTGGTTAAACACATCCATGCTAAATGATTCAAACAACCAATTTTTTGCTCTAGCATTGAAATGAATTTCTTTTTCATCACTCTTCGTGGGTTTATTAGGATTCTTAATGGGTTTCATCCTGTCACGAGTGACTCTCCAAACTCCCAAATCAACCGCCTCAAGATAGCAAGCCATTCTAGCTTTATAATAGAGGAAGTTAGTGCTGTCAAAGTGCGGAGGCCTAGAGGTATCCATCCCAACCACTCTAAATAGCGTCGGCTCAACGGCGGTTAAGCCAAATGTCCAATTTGAGCCAACCTGCTCTGATACCAATTGAAGGGAATCGTGACACCTAAGAGGGGGGGTGAATTAGGCAACTTAAAATTTTAACTCTAAACTATGACCTCTTTTTCTAACCTTAGCAAAACCTATGCAAAAAGATAAACTATCTAAATGTGCAACTACGGTTTTGCTAATGTGTTGCTATCACTACCGCAAAAGGAGTAATGCAATCAATGTAATTGCGGAAGCTAAAGAGCAAGGTAGAGATATGCAAACTCCCATCAATGACTCCGGTATTTTTTCTGAGGTATCGAGAAGCACGCAAGCTTCCCCCTAGTCCTCGTTGGATCCCCTCGCAAGGAATCCCTCACAAGGGCCAAGCTCCCGGTTGGGTAACTCCATGGATAGCCTCGGGCCTTCTTCATGCGCAAGCCTCTCCCAGATGCTCCCCACCGTCTTCACTATCAAGCTTCCAGCCAAAACACCACGGGCCTTGTTCCCTCTAGTACACGGTGGTGGCCACACCACAAACGTGGTTGGTGTGATCTTGCAAGACTACAAGCCCCTTCGATGTACAACAATGGTGCGCGCAAGCACCGAGTGGTAAGAGGTATGCAAACCTCACTAAACACTAGGCCTAAACCTAGAGCAAGCGCATAAGCTGTGGTCTAATCAACCTAAGCACTTCGCAAAGCACCTACGCTAATCACCTAATAAAAACACTAAGCACTATGTAAGTGGAGATCACTAAAATGGTGTATCAACACCCATGATATGTTTCCTTAGCTCCACCCCCTTCATTTGGCCGGTTGGGGGTTGTATTTATAAGCCCCACTAAGAACGTAGCCGTTGGGGATGAAGTCCCACTTTTCTGCTACTGACCGGACACTGGAGTCGTCCTGATCAGACGCGTCCAGTCATCCCGACCATTGGAGCAGCGAACAACTGATCAGACGCTGCCAGCGTTTGGTCACTTGCCATTGGACGTGTCCGATCGCAAGTTCGCTGCTCTAGAACCTCTCTCTACTCGATCGGATGCTGCTATCCTGTGTCCGGTCGATTTGCCGCCAGCGTCCGATCAATGCTGAGTGTGTTGCCGGGCTAACAAACAGTGCCATCGGTGCATCTGGTCAATTTACTTATTCAATATCTGGTCGCTGCTGCTGATGCCTACTGTTGCTGAGTCACTGATTGGAGCGTCCGGTTACTGTCCTACAGCGTCCGGTCCAGCGTCCGGTTACTTCTGTGAGCTCATTTCTTCGCAATCTTGCATGCGGCTTGGTTCCTGTCTTCGTGCTTGGACTTTGCTTGATATTTTGGATCTTCTCTTGTGCTCCTAAGGTCTTGCTTGTGGTGTTGATCATTGGATCATCACGTCACCTTCGTCCAAGTCGCGCCTTGCACCCTATTGAACTACAAAACAAACACTTATAAATTCATTAGTCCAATTTGGTTGTGTTGGTCATCAAACTCCAAAATTCAAAGTAAATGGGCCTATGGTCCATTTTCCTTATAGATATGTTACCATATGACTAGATCAACCAAGAGTTACCTACTTGATCTATCACACCTTGATGATGCCACAACAGTCAACCGTTGCTTGAATTTCTTTTATTAATTCATGCTTAGTATGCTTAGATCTCAGAGTCGAGCTAATGATGGTGGGTTTCTCATTTCTTGCGTGATGTTAGGCATGTTTGTCCACTAAGCAACATTAATGGTGAATGATCTAAAACTTGATCAATGATAAATGAATGTTGTTGAATGGTCGGTGAGGGGTTGGGTCATGGCAAGAGGAGGGTGATTCTTGAATGACATAGTTTGCTAACCTAGTAAGGACCATGTATCCGTGGTAGCGACTTACGAACATAAAATTGTACATACCACTTGGCATTTATGGGAGTGGCAAGCCAAGTAACTGATTGTGACTGTTTTGTTCACAAAACTGGCAAGAAGGTGGTGCTGGTTAGATGGTGGTAGCATTAACTGGGAACCAGTCGAACCTTTTGTGAACATCTTGGCTAGATGAGGGAAAGGTTGAAACATCGAGGTGTCCCTTCTGTCCCGATGGGTCTTATGGGTGATTTCCCTTGTTTCTGGTGGGTTTAACTTGTACCCCTCTACAAAGTATTTATTTGAAGGCAATAAGTTATAACTTCTAGATGCGGACTAGAGTTGGTTTGGATTTCAGGACTCATGGAAGATTGAGCTCCAACTTGCTAAATGCTTAATACTTGTACCTATGCTATGCTTGCGATGCTAAGTCACAGGATACACTTGTTATTTAAGATTCCAAATGCCTTTATGCAAAAACAATGTATTCCTTGCTACTATCCAAATTGCATGATCCTTGTTTACTATATTGGGTAAGTCCTGTGGAGTACATTTGAGTACTCACCCTATATAATCTTGAGTTTTTGTAGGTACTGTAGCTCCTATACTTGGATTCTTCTATGCTCCCGAGTTCTTGGTGGATCAGGAGTGGTGAAGGAGCTCATGTTTCATAGATGTGTGGATGTGGCACACCCACACATCAGTTATCATAAATTATGTTATGTTGAAGACTTCCGCTAGACTTCGATGGTAGAATGTAATGTGTGATTTGTGTTATGGACTAAGTTTGTGAACCATAAGTACGTGAACCTGTAATGCAACTTATGCGTGGTTGTGATGTACTCTCTCTCTCTCTTTGGCTGATCCTGGATGAAGGCTGGCTTCTATGTACATCTTATGGGAGGTGTACTAGGATGACCTATATATTAAGGGATGTATCCAGTTTAATAGTCCCTGGTGGACTATCATATTGGTTACTCACTTAGGAGGGCATTGATCCTGACAACCAATGTCTCCCTGCAAACCCTAGCAGCGCCTCCGCTGCCGCCGGAGCTACCGATCGGAGGCCTAGTGAGCAGCGAGGAGGGCGGCGGCTAGCCAACCTCACTCTCCACGTCTCCCAACCCTATCCTACCTCGCCCTCATCTCTCTTTCTCCAAGTTCGTAGATCTGGCGATGGGATTTGCTTGGGTGGCCAGCTCTCGTGCTCGATGGCTGGATCTACGTGCATAGCAAGCAGATCTAGGCGGGGTTGGGTGGTCCATTAGCTGCTGGCTCAGGATCCAGCTTGCTACGGTGGCCAGCAGCCATGTCTCGGTGGTCGTCAATGACTCGATGGGGCGCCGGATCTGGGTCTCCAACTACTGGATCCGATACCCTCTAGCGCCAACCATGGCGAACGGGGCTGTGTGGACCAGCGTCGTCACTTATGGTAGCCCGGGTCATTGGTGGAAGGAATGAAATGATGGCAGCTCCTAGCGACTATGCTGCTTGGCGGTGTGGGTGGCAGAGGCTACTATAGGCCTTATGTTGTGTGGTGGATGTGGGGCCGGCTTGGTAGGGGTTGGGACCTTGGTGGGCTTGGTGACTAGGGCTCCTCCTTCTGATCCCGGTCCTCTTCTCCCCGCCATCTACCTTCCTCCTTCCTCGGACTGGCTTCCCATGGCGAAGCTGGCCGGATCTGCTTGTGGCTAGCTAGCTTTGCCAGTTCTGGTAGTGGCGGACTCTCTGATAGATCCATCGCCGCACCCTGCCTCTCTGGTATGGTTTGGTCCCCGGTGGAGATGGTGTGGAGGTTGCTTGAGGTCGGGGCGAAAGCTTAGATGACGATGTATGCGGATGCCATTTCCTTCTTTGAGGCGTCCTTTTCTACCTCTCTTCCTACCATACTGAATGTTGCAGGTGAAAACCTTCCCTTGGTGGGCTACCTTGTCAGCACTTTTAGCGTTGTTTCCTCCTTGGAGGTATTGCTAGGGCTTTCTAGTTCTGGGGTTGCTCCATGTCGTCTAGCCATGGTGGTGCCCCAAGCTATGTTGTTTGGTGTCGCACAGCAGGTCGTTGTGTTTCTTCACTCCTTGTTAGTTGTTTGTTTGAGTTGTTAGTTGGGTTGATTCGACCAAGTTGGAGCAATTAGTGGCATGAGTTTGGATAGTTGTCTGGTTGTACCAAAGTTGTGTAGGATGAGTGGTGCACTCTTCTCTGTTGTATGGTTTTTGGGCCCAGTTTCCATTCAAAAAACTAGGCGGCCACTTGCCTTTTTTTCTTTCTTTGTCTAATAGAAATTGCAGCAAAGCTTTTGCCATCCATTCTAAAAAATATCATCTTATATATACACCTTCAATGGAAGTTATGCTCAGTTAGATGTGCTAGCCAAGTGCCCCAAGTCGACGCAAGACCAAACGGAAGATGGTAGAGCTCCAAGCACATTGCGGTGATCTTGGAATAGGAGGCATCTGGAATGTCTTGCAGTGCTGCATGGGCAAATCAAGAAGATAGTCTAGTAGCAGCCAAGTTCAGCCGTTAAGTCCCCAGTCAATTTAGCTTCAAGCTAGTTGACGAAAACAATAATGCTGTGGCAAAGAGTCCAAGATGGATGATCATATATATACTGCAGTGGTAGATTCAGAAACGGTTCAAGTGGAGAGCCGAAAGCCAAAAATCATATCAGCGGTAGACTGAATCTTATCTTGTCATATCAGATATGTTTGCTAGTGATGTCAAATAGAGGAGGCATGTGTTGGGGGAGCCCATATTCATATGGGCCAACTCCCCCTAGAAGAGGCCCAATAGGGGTTAGTGTAGTGGCTTGTCAATTTCTCCCCCACCAAGGGGTCGCTTGTAAATTGCCGCTTGCCTATTGTCGACACAGAATTTTTGTCTCCGTGCCGAGAACACACGCAGCAAGACGGAAGGGTCCGCTCGATGGAGCAAATCCGCCTAGCTTCAGCGCAAGGGTGGTTGATCCTACGCAATCCTCCCAAGACGTGCCAGTCAATTTGACCCTATAATTGACAAGGAGAGAAAGCTCATCAGTAATTAAGGGTGGAACATGCCGGTGTTGCCAAACAGTTCTGAATGTGCGGCTTCGAAAGCCGATATGAGAGGAGATCGACTAAATAGTCGATTCTAGCATGTTCATAAGAATAAATCGATTAAAGCTCATGGGGTCGTACAAGAAGAATCAGTTATCATTCAGGATAAATATTATTTAAGCAAATATTAATCAATGGCAATAAGATATCAATGATGATCGGTTTATACTGAGCCAATGATTACAAGTAACCGAACTCCTTTTTATATAAAGAGACAATTCAACACCACTTAACCATTTAATAAAAATAAATCTAATGAACATGTTAGATCTCATCCATCGCCATGACTAGTGGGGCATGAGGCAGAATCATGCAGGTCGTAGTAACAACAATAGACTTGACGACCCTAACTCATTACTAATATCAGTGGGGCATGAGGCAGAATCATGCAGGCCATAATACAATAATAAGATCATGGGGCTAACATATCTTTCAACTTATCTCTACTTCAATGATCTCGTAATGTGAACTATTCGTGAAAGCACTCGATATCGGCTAAATAGCCGATTCAGGCATAGCGCACAGTTAAGGTCATGCCTCTTTAGGAACGGGTCTACCAACTACCGATCCCCACTCCATGGTGCCAACAGTGGGGCGAGAGGCAGAATCCCATAGGCCGTGATGACAGGCCATGTAACGGTTTTCATTAACCAATAGATCTACTCGAGATCGGACATGCCTTAACCACACGCTATGCATGATTAAGATTGATGTAAAACAGCCGATAAAAGCATAATTCATCGTTTAAGGTGTAGATTAGATCAACTTTAAATTAGTAAACGATGAGTTAAACAAGATATAAGGCTGATCCAGATCAATCTCAATCGGGCAGAGTGATATTGCTGTAATTAGATAAACGATGAAAGCAATAAGCAATATCAATAACTTAATGAATCTACCAAAGACTGCCATACTAAGGTAGAGCCGATAACTTGACCTTGATCTAATTCAAGCAGTGGGGTGTGAGGCAGAATCACATAGGCCATACTTGAATTAGACAAGAGTCGATAACTAGCCTATACCAGAGTCGCAGTGGGGGTCGACTGGATCGATGTAGCCATACGAACATAGGTATAAACCATGATGGTACTTACAGACAAGCAGTGGAGGTCGACCGGAGCGATGCAGCTGTACTCGCTGAAGAACTCGCCGAGATCTACTCTACTCCTACTCGTAAGGGGTGGCCGGAGCAGAAAAAAATAATTGACTTGTATTTGATTGATTGTTATCCTTTTACAATAGCCGGGGTTTGGTATTTATACCCAGAGCCTAAAACGAACCCTATTCGAGTACGACTCAATACAATCTTTGGCATAATAAAAACATTCCTAATTTAAGATAACTTGGACTCTAATCTTTCCCTTCTTGTAGAGTCCAGCATGTCTCATCCCAGCACCGATCATAGCCTCTGTCGTTATCTGCTAGGTCTATTTGAAGAAAGCCGATTCTAGTGCTGCATCCGAATCAGCTGGTTTCGATCCGCACGCAATCAATTCCTTACTGACATGATTTTGGGAGCTCTCGAGCTTCTGAGATCCTCCTTCCAAATTCTGGTGTAAACACCTATATAATGCCAAGAGCATGAGGGATAGGAGGTGGTCTCCTCTCCCACTCATTTTCACAAACCCTACCAGCCACCTCACTCTCCCCTCTCGTGCGTTGTAACCTTCGTTGCAGAGCCTTCTCCGCGAAGCCTCCGTCGTGGAACTTTCACCACGGAGACCTTAAACGGAACTATCATCTAGGACCTTCATTTGGGACTTCGTTCAGGACCTTTGTCCCTAGACCTTCGTCTGAAGACCTTCTCTGGCTAGACCTTCACCCGTCGGCCTTCTCCGGAAGACCTCCAGCCTTCTCCAGAAGACCTTCTTACGCCGGCCTTCTCTAGGAGACCTTCTCATGCCATCCTTCTCTGGGAGACCTTCTCCTGCCGGCCTTCATCGGGGCACCTTCTCCTACCGGCCTTCAGCAGGGAACCTTCTCCCATCGGCCTTCACCAGAAGACCTTCTCCCGCCGGCCTTCTCTGGGAGACCTTCACCCGCCGGCCTTCTCCGGAAGACCTTCTCCTGCCGGCCTTCTCCAGGAGACCTCCTACCGGCCTTCATCGGGAGACCTTCACCAGCTATCCTTCAGCAAGGAGCCTCCACCTCTGAACTCTATTCGGGATGCTTGTCCCAATAGCATGGCTGGGAGTTGGAGGGATCCGAGCGCATGCGCCTCTGTTGCCCGAGATGCACATGATGGCTGGCGCATGGCGACCACCAGTCCGTTGCGCGCACAGGGCAGCAAGGAGTAGGGATGGGCACTGCAGGTGGATGCGCCAAAGCCGGATGCGCGAACTGTGGGGCACTATAGTGAGCCGCGCTGCCACGACGGTGGAGGAAAACAAAGCATGGAGGGGCACAGTCGGGGATGAGAATTTTGCTTATAATAATGTGTACTTTGTTTACCTCCCAGTTGCATATATGTTATTTTTTAGATAAAGGAAAATTCTGGCTCCAGTCGTCTTCAAAGATTAAGAAGAGGCATCAGTCCAAAGTCAAACAAACACACCCACTTTAAACGATTATAGCAGTTTCGCAATATTATTGTATATGAAAAAATAAAAGACCATCCATTGGATGGAAGAACTCCATGCACTACAAAGAAAGCAAAATTTTCATTAGGGTTTCATTTTTTACGGTTATTGCTTAAACTGACTGTATAATTATAATTATCTTGATAGTTTCCAAAAACATTGAGAAATTCTGTATTAACCTATGAGTTTAGGAAACTGACATGATCATTTGGGTGAAAAATGGGCGCAACAATAGTGGGAGAGGTGGGGAAAGCACGCCTCCTGGATGAGTGTGCTCAGGATGGGAGGGAGGAGGACATGAGCTTTTGTATTGTATATATATCACTGCTGGCTCAATCCAAAAGCTGACAGTGATAACACAACATCACTGCTGGCTCTAGCCAGCAACCTGAATTGACATATCACCGTTGGTTCAAGCTACAAACTAGTAGTTATAGGGACCTTCACTGCCGGTTTTTAGGGAACCCCAATTATTTTCCAATTTTTAACCTAGGAACCGGCAGTGATGGGCCGGTAGTGCAGATCTTTTCTGTAGTAGTGCATTAGCCGTAGTCGTCCTGAGGAGGCACGGTCGCTGTCACTATGACCGTCTGCCTTACAAACCACTTGTCTTGTTGGTGCCATCATGCGGACCGGATCTGCGGTGCCGGATCCGTGCGGATTTAAGGGGGTGGATGAGTCATGCAGATCCACGTCCCGTAGGTTGAGAAGCTCAACAGCGACAGTATCAACACCACATGGGTTGGCCTTGACGTCATCAAAGGAGGAGAGGAAGAGTGGTGGGATTGAACTCCAGGAGGATGATGGGTGACCCATGGAGGAAGGCCTCCTTCGTTGGAGCCTCCGTTGGAGTAGAAGAAATCCTTGGCCTCGGGTGCACCTACCACACCAAACTCCCAACGGAGAGACATAGGCAAGTTGCTCGCAGCTGGTAGTGCTGCCAGCACGACCTCCTTGCAGGGTTGCGCGACGAATTTGCAATTGATGGAGTTGCCCGTCGCCGTATCTAGTGGGGGACTGGCTGGTGCCGCTTGGCCAGATTATATTTCTATGGTTTGGAGTTGTCCTTGGTCCTTTTCACAAAGGTGGGTGGTTCACCTCTAAAAATGAACCCCATTTAGATATGCAGACCTCTGTTAATCAAAGCTTAATAGACGATTATTTGTCGAACTATTTCTGTAAATAAATCGGCAGCCTCTATATTGAATGGCTATTTATGGAAACAATTTAAAATTTTTGTTATCACCTCTATAAGAAGGGTCTGTCCCCTAAAATTAATTTTGTAATAGTGCAGAAAACATCTTTACTATCCTCACTTTTTCGATTTGTACTAATAACACTTTTCAAACCGCTAATGTGAAAGCCTAGTCAAAATCATTGGGCTCCACTTAAGGATGCCGCCAGTACAAATTGAATTTATATTGGCAGCATGCTTACATAACCAGCTAATGTAAATAATATTCTAGAATTTGTAAATCTGACAAAAAAACAGAAAAAAAGAGAGCGACCCACCCATGCGTGTGGTTCTTGGGAATTATATTGAAGAATCGAACTCATAACCTCAGGCCTCATGAATTACTCTGGTAACAACTGCACATCAGAGTCAGTTGTGACTGAGTAGCAGATATATTGCTTTGGTATTCACTATAGTAACCATCGTAATATATATTTGAGACCCTAAACGAATTTAAATGAAAAAAAGTTTGAAGTGTAAAGTTTTAGATTTCTTCGAGTACAACACCTTTGGTTTAGGTCATTTCTCCATCTTTAGTCATTTGGAAAAAATAAAAAAAAATATGAATTTTAAAATCATTAAACTTTAAGTAGATTATTTTTGGCACTAAATGATTTCAAATAATGAAGTAGTCAGGTACAAACACTACTAAAGAACAGACTTTAGAACGATGTCCCAATTTGGCATTAGCCTCGGCATTTTTTGCCCCCGGGACTAAAGGACCCTTTAGTCCCGGTTGGTAATACCAACCGGGACTAAAGGTCCCTGCCCAACGGTCGTCCGCGGGACAGGGATCTTTAGTCCCGGCTGGTATTACCAACCAGTACTAAAGGTTTACCTTTAGTCCCGGTTGGTAATACCAGCCGGGACTAAAGCTTTTAGTCCTGGTTTGGGTGATGCCCCGGGAATAAAGATTAATCTTTAGTCCCGGTTTGGCCCCCTAACCGGGACTAATTATCTCGGCCTATAATCCAGCTCATTTCTTTCTCCCCGAGCCCGAACCATTCCATTCAAACTCACTGCCTCTGTTCTTCAGCTTGCTGTTGTTCTTGCTCTCTCTCTCCCTCCATTGGTATTGCTCTTCGATTTTGGAGGTAACAAACTTAATCCTCTTATGTTTTATCAGTAGCTTATCTCATTTTTCGATGTAGATGCATGTGTAATGGTGGAAGACCGTGTTCCCTTTCTCGTAGAATCGGAGCTCTTCCTTAGCCAAGTACGGTGCCGTCCGGTGGAGAAATGCTGGCCGAGATGATCACGTAAGCAAGGTCAACGAGTACGGATGGTTATTTATTGAAACATGTGAAATCCGTACTAGTTTTGTTTAAATATATCATTTTAGAAAATATGAAATTTACACTAGTTTGCAAAAATAAGTATAGAAAGTAGATGACAACTGGTACCGGATCCTCGGCCTCTCGTTCGGTTGCGAAACGACTGAGGCCAGAACTCCCTCTCATTATCTGCGGCAAGTGTAAGCAAAAGATTGTGATGCAGTACCGAGTCAAGAGACAGGGACCCAACAAGAGTCGTGTTTTCTACAAGTGCCCGGATCGCGATGTGAGTTTCTTACGCATTTTATAATTATGGCTAACTGACCTGCTTTTCTTGAATATTTTTGACTAAATATTTTTTGGCTTTAATTTCAGTGGGAGGGCAATGGATACGATGGTTGGTACTGGGAGGAAGATTATGCTACATACGTGCAGAATTTGGGTGCGCTTGAGGTAGCGGCTGCTGATGATGAGGCAGTGAGCCAGCAGGAGAAGCTTATTGATATTCAACAGAAGAATGATTTGTCTGTTTTAGTTGCGTACAATCACGAAATAATTATGTTACTGAAGTGCATTGTAGTTTTAGTTTGTTTAGTGATAGTTGGGATTGCTTACGTTGTAGACAGGCTTAGTTAATTAATCAACCGTGTGTGTGTCATCTATGTTGTGTAATAAAATACTTAATTATGTTCAAGGTTTTCATAATTTATCGTGTAATGCAAATTATGTCACGCCATTGGATGTATAATGCCGATCGCCGCTCCCAAGACTTTATTGAGGGCGTGCACTATTTCTTAGGTGTGGCCGAGGCAAATAAGCGGGATGGTTTCATGTGCTGTCTATGTGCCATATGTAAGAATTTAAAGGAATATTTAAGCTCAATGAGTCTTCATTCACATTTGCTTAAGTCAGGTTTCATGTCAAACTATATATGTTGGACTAAGCATGGAGAAAGCGGGGTCATGATGGAAGAAGGTGAAGGAGAAGATTTAAAGGAATATTCACGAGGAAGAACTTCTAGTTTTATGGAACAAACCAGGTGTACGTGTCTGGGATGAGTACAAACAAGAACACTTTGACCTACGAGCAATGTTGTTCGTAACAATCAATGATTGGCCTGCTTTAAGTAATCTTTCAGGTCAGACAAACAAAGGATATAATGCATGCACACATTGTTTTGATGACCTTGACAGTATATATTTGAAAAGATGTCGAAAGGTCATGTACCTTGGCCATCGTCGATTCCTTCCTTTGAATCACCAAGTAAGAAAGAAAGGTAAGCGTTTTAAAGGTAAGCCAGACCACCGGAAGAAGCCTCATAACCGAACCGGAGAAGATGTACTCGCAATGGTCAAGGATGTGAAAGTAGTATTTGGAAAGGGACAAGGCAGCGAATCTGTTCCCAAAGATGCTAAGGAACACGCACCTATGTGGAAGAAGAAGTCCATCTTTTGGGAGCTACCCTATTGGCAAGTCCTAGAGGTCCGCAACGCAATCGACGTGATGCACCTGACAAAGAATCTTTGTGTGAACCAATTAGGATTCATGGGTGTGTACGGGAAGCCAAAGGATTCACTTGAAGCACGCCAGGACTTGCAGGGCATGAAAGAACGAGACAACCTTCATCCAGAGAAGACAGATGATGGACGTCATTACTTAAGTCCTGCTAGCTACACGCTTAGAAAAGAAGAGAGGGACAGCATGTTTGAATGTCTAAGCAGCATCAAGGTCCCATCGGGATTCTCCTCCAATATAAAGGGTATAATAAATGTGCCAGAGAAGAAATTCCTAAACTTAAAGTCCCATGACTGCCACGTGCTTATGACTCAATTGCTTCTAGTTGCTTTAAGAGGAATTCTACCTCCACATGTACGTCTAGCCACCGTGAAGCTATGTGCATTCCTCAATGCAATTTCTCAGAAGGCAATCAATCCAGTGGAACTAGCTACTCTACAGAATGATGTGGTTCAATGTCTTGTCAGCTTTGAGTTGGTGTTCCCTCCATCCTTGTTTAATATCATGACACACCTCCTAGTTCATTTGGTGAAGGAGATTAGTATTCTTGGACCTGTGTTCTTACATAACATGTTCCCCTTCGAGAGGTTTATGGGAGTCTTGAAGAAATATGTGAAAGTCCATTCTAAGCCTGAAGGAAGCATCGCCCAGGGCTATGGAACAGAGGAGGTCATTGAGTTCTGTGTTGACTTTATTCCTGACCTTGTCTTGATTGGCGTTCCCGAATCACGACACGAAGGGAGACTCAGTGGTAAAGGAACTTTAGGGAAGAAAACATATATTGGCATGAAAGACGATTATTTCAATAAAGCACACTACACAGTTCTTCAGAACTCATCATTGGTGCATCCGTACATCGAGATACATAAGGAGTTCTTACGATCCAAGTTTCCAGGGAAGACTGAAGCTTGGATTAGGCGTCAGCACATGGAAAGTTTCAGTGGTTGGTTGCAAAAATAATGTCAAGGCGCTGACAATATTGATGAGCAACTGTATTTGTTGGCTAGGCAACCATCATGGCATATCCTCACGTACCAAGGGTATGAGATAAAAGGGAATACATTTTACACAGTTGCCCAAGATAAAAGGAGCACCAATCAAAATAGTGGTGTTCGCATAGATGGCACAGATCCAAATAGGAATATACAAACATATTATGGCCGCATAGAAGATATATGGGAACTAGACTACGCACCTAATTTTAAAGTCCCTTTGTTCTGGTGCCAATGGGTGAAGCTGACCGGAGGAGGGGTAACAGTCGACAAAGAGTATGGAATGACAACAGTGGACCTCAACAATATTGGGTACAAAGACGAACCATTCGTCCTTACTGCCGATGTGAGTCAGATGTTCTATGTGAAAGACATGTCTACAAAATCAAAGAGAGGAAAAAACGAAGACATCGACTCAATGATCAATGAGCCAAAGCGCCACATAGTTCTTTCTGGGAAAATAAATATAGTGGGAATTGAAGACAAGTCAGATATGTCAGAAGATTATGAAAGAAATGTCCAAATTCCACCCTTCATAGTGAAAAAGATCCAAGCATCATGTTAAATGATTAAGACACTCCATGGTTACGACAAGATCATAACCAAGGGTCATACGTCAAGAAAAAATTCACTGTTGTGCCCGCATGATACAACGATGCAAATCCTAGATTGTCTCCAATTGACAAGTTTTGAATACCAAGTTTGTTCAGCTCATCAAGATATACAATCCTTATATAGGCCATTTTTTCATTTGAGAAAGTTTGAACAAAATGTAGTTCAAATTTCACAAGTGTGTGACATAGTTTTAGAAAGTCTACATGAGATTCAAGAATTTGTGACTAGTGCCTGATAAAACTTTCTCAAATAGAAAAATGAGCTATGTAACAATTGTAGATCTTGCTGGGATGATCAAACTTGGTATTCAGAGATTTTTCATCTGAGGTCATTTAGTGTCTCATTTGAGCAAGTTTGACCAAGTCAAATTTGGTCAAATGAAAAAACAACACTTGACTCTAGTATTCTGAACTCTAAATGACTTCAAATTGAAAAGTTTTGAATACTAAGTTTGTTAAAAGCATCAAGATCTACAATTGTTGTTTTGGTCAACTTTTCATTTGAGATAGTTTGGACGGTTCAAATTTGTGATTTTTAAATTTTGATGCCTACAAACTAGTTTTCGGAACCCTAGATTGTTTCCAATTGAAAAGTTTTGAATACCAAGTTTGTTCAGCTCATCAAGATATACAATCCTTATATAGGCCATTTTTTCATTTGAGAAAGTTTGAACAAAATGTAGTTCAAATTTCACAAGTGTGTGACATAGTTTTAGAAAGTCTACATGAGATTCAAGAATTTGTGACTAGTGCTTGATAAAACTTTCTCAAATAGAAAAATGAGCTATGTAACAATTGTAGATCTTGCTGAGATGATCAAACTTGGTATTCAGAGATTTTTCATCTGAGGTCATTTAGTGTCTCATTTGAGCAAGTTTGACCAAGTCAAATTTGGTCAAATAAAAAAACAACACTTGACTCTAGTATTCTGAACTCTAAATGGCTTCAAATTGAAAAGTTTTGAATACTAAGTTTGTTAAAAGCATCAAGATCTACAATTGTTGTTTTGGTCAACTTTTCATTTGAGATAGTTTGGACGGTTCAAATTTGTGATTTTTAAATTTCGATGCCTACAAACTAGTTTTCGGAACCCTAGATTGTCTCCAATTGAAAAGTTTTGAATACCAAGTTTGTTCAGCTCATCAAGATATACAATCCTTATATAGGCCATTTTTTCATTTGAGAAAGTTTGAATAAAATGTAGTTCAAATTTCACAAGTGTGTGACATAGTTTTAGAAAGTCTATATGAGAATCAAGGATTTGTTACTAGTGTTTGATAAAACTTTCTCAAATAGAAAAATGAGCTATGTAACAATTGTAGATCTTGCTGAGATGATCAAACTTGGTATTCAGAGATTTTTCATCTGAGGTCATTTAGTGTCTCATTTGAGCAAGTTTGACCAAGTCAAATTTGGTCAAATAAAAAAACAACACTTTGACTCTAGTATTCTGAACTCTAAATGACTTCAAATTGAAAAGTTTTGAGTACCAAGTTTGTTAAAATCATCAAGATCTACAATTGTTGTTTTGGTCAACTTTCCATTTGAGATAGTTTGGACGGTTCAAATTTGTGATTTTTAAATTTCGACGCCTACAAACTAGTTTTCGGAACCCTAGATTGTCTCCAATTGAAAAGTTTTGAATACCAAGTTTGTTCAGCTCATCAAGATATACAATCCTTATATAGGCCATTTTTTCATTTGAGAAAGTTTGAACAAAATGTAGTTCAAATTTCACAAGTGTGTGACATAGTTTTAGAAAGTCTATATGAGATTCATGAATTTGTGACTAGTGTTTGATAAAACTTTCTCAAATAGAAAAATGAGCTATGTAACAATTGTAGATCTTGCTGAGATGATCAGACTTGATATTCAGAGATTTTTCATCTGAGGTCATTTAGTGTCTCATTTGAGCAGCTCATCAAGATCTACAATCCTTAATAAAACACAACACTTTGGCGGGCAGCAAAAATTTCAGGCCTTCAGTCCCGGCCCAGGCCAGGAACTGGGACTAAAGGGTGGGTGGAATTGCCCGCCCAAAAATACCTTTAGTCCCGGCTGGTAACACCAATCGAGACTAAAGATCCTTTAGTCCCGGCTGGTAAGCCGAGACGGGACTAAAGGGTTGGACCTTTAGTCCCGGTTCGGCTTACCAGCCGGGGCTAAAGGATCTTTAGTCCCGGTTGGTGTTACCAGCCGGGACTAAAGGGTCCCGGCCTATATATATCGACCGGTTCATCTTCTACTTTTCGATCTACAATCGATCTTGTCGTCTCTGCAGCATCCGCGCGTGCCGCCGTCGTCGTCTACCCCCGCTCGGCCTCGATCGTCGTCTCTACCGCGCCCGCGCCGCCGTCGTCGTCAAGCCCCACCCGGCAGCCGTCAATTTTCCGCCGTACGTCGTCCTCGCGCGGCTCTGCTCGGTCCCGTGGCCGGCCAGCACGCCCAGCCGCCATGCATGCATGGCCATGCATCCATAGCCTGTTTTATTTAGATAGTTTTTTAGATACTTTTTAGATAGTTTTTAGATACATTTTTAGGTAGTGTTTGATATATATGTTAGATTTAAATGTATTAAAATTTAATTAGTAGTTTATTTTTAGTTTTTAGATAGTTTTTTATATATATTAATTAGATTTAAATGTATTAAAATTTAATTAGTACTTTATTTAGATAGTTTTTATTATAGTTTTTGATATATTTAGTAATTATTATTCTATCTCTCTCTATATGTGTTAGATTTAATTTTGATTTAGTAAAATTCTATCTATGTATATATGTTAGGTTTAATTAGATTTAGTAATTAATTCTATCTAGAGATTCTATATGTATACATATATATATGTACTTAATTATTTCTATGTGTATATATACATATACTTAATTATTTTCATGTGTTGAGAGAGAGAGAAAATTGTATCTAGAGAGACATTCTATGTGTTATCACATGCATATCTAGAGATATATACATATGCACTTATTCTATGTGTTGAGAGAGAGAGAGAAAATTGTATCATTCTATATGTATATATACATGTACTTATTTCCATGTTTTTTTGGATCGAAAGTGTTTTTTACTCGATTCCAAAGCCTATACCTTATTATTGTTTATCCTTATGAAATATTATGTGTTATTATATTTAATTGGATTTAGTAATTCTATATGTGTTATCACATGTACTTATGTTATGTGCCATAGTAATTCTATCTATGTGTTATCTTGAAGATACAAATGGCTGCTCCGGATGATAACTTGAATGATGACATAATGGCGAATATTATCAACGCTGGCACCAATGTGGATGACACGAGTCAGTACTTTGCTGATTATGATGATATCCTGAATATGCCGGTGGTTAAAGATCAACAAATTATCGCGCAAGAAAATACTGGCGAGGTATATTCGATTATCTATCATCTCTTATAGATGCATGTATACATATATTTGTTGTTAATCGTTGTGTTTCTACTCATGTAGTCGGTCTCTGGATCTACATCAACCACAGGCAAGAGTAGGAAAGTCCGAGGGACAAAAAAGCCATTAGAGGGTCGTTTCATAATATCAGAATTCGACACCGACACCGGCAAACCATTGGGACCACATGCTCAGACATATGTCAATCAATGTGGGTTCATTGTAAGGGATAGGATCCCAGTTAGTGCTCGTAAATGGAAGCAGAAGATATCCACTCCTAATGTTAGTTTTGTATCTGATCGTGACAAGAACCTAGCTTGGAGAGATATCACTCAGCATTTCACATTACAAGCAGATGATGCTTTGAAGGAGCTAGTGAGGGATTGGACAATGAAGAAGATGACAACATTGTTCCAGAGTTGGAAGAAGACATTGTATAAAAAGTTTATCTTGAAGAATGAAACGCCGAATTTCAATGCTAAGGCGTTTGTCAAGTTGGAGTCCCATTGGGATGACTTCATACAATACAAGACATCTCAAGAGAGTGAGGAACGTGTGATGAGGAATCAGTAGAATGCCCGATAGAAGCAATACCATCATCGCATGGGATCAGGTGGTTATAGGAGTGTTATTCCCAAGTGGTAGAACCTAGAAGCAGAGATTACTGCCAAGGGAATCATACCTGAAACAATAGAGAAGAACTGGACTCAACGTGCGAAGAATTGGTTCTACGCTCATGGGGGAAGCCTAGACCCAGACACTGGCAAGCTAATTTTCGACCAAAAAATTGAGAGAGCAACACAGAGACTAGCTCGTGCTAGGGAAGAAGCTGATAGTGGTGTTTTCAAGCCCAATAGAGAAAAGGATGAATTGACATATGCCCTAGAGAATCCAAAACATGGTGGTCGAACAAGAGGCTATGGGGCGGTTCCGTGGCTACAAGCATTCCCAGTAGACAGGGATACCTACAGAAGCCGCCAGAGAAAGAAGGATGAGGAGGCAGACCGAATCTGTGTATTGGAGCAATTTGTTAATGAGTCACGACAAGCATTGCTTGAATCACGTGAACGAGAAAAATCTCTTGAGGCAAGAATGCAGGAGGAGATCAAGAGGCAAGTGCAGCTAGCAATGAGTCAAATGCAATCGACGCCAGGAGTCACCATTAGCCCCGTTGGTCAGATGAAAAGCAGTTGTGCTTCCACGGAGCTGCCAGTTATTCAAGGTGATGCTGGGTTGCGTTTCCCTATTGATGACATTACCGAGCCTCTAACAACATGTGAGCTGCACATTCCAGATGGTAATAATGCATCAATCATGGTGGCTGTCGAGGTTGTATCTCCAATAGACTGAACGAAGACACCAAGAATCCATGGGTCAGTTATTCAACCTGGATATGCTAGCGTCTCGGTTGATAGAGTACTCAAAGGTTACAGCAATGTTCCTCTTGACATTGAAGGCGGTGATGGGGAGAAGACACTAGGAGAAGCAGAGAAGACATTTATTCAATGGCGCAAACGCTTCATCATCATTCCTGGGGCGCCACCGCTTCCTCTACCTCACCCTAGGTACGAATGATAGTGAATGAAATATTATTTTTCTATTAATTTTATATTGGCTTCAAAAATAATTGACCACAACTTGTTTTTGTAGCAGGGTGTCCCCCCAGCCTAGCCCAATCATTCATTCCCCATCTCATCACAGCGTCGCGGGGGGCGAGACGACTTCATCCCCACGGCGATCTCCAACTCCTACACCGGCCCCATCGCGTCCACAACGATCTCCAACTCCTACACTGGCCCCACCGCCTCCACAACGATCTCCAACGCCTCCACGCCGGACTCCAACACCGGCCTCATCGCCTCCACGCCGGTCTCCAACACCGCCCCCACCACCTCCACAGCGACGCACTACAAAGACGTCTAAGGTCCTGACGGCAAAGAAGACCCCCCAAAAAAAGAGTTATTTCTCAAGAAATACTTCCTGAAAAGACTGATGAGCAAATAGCAGCTAAAGAAGGCAAAAAAGTGAAAGATTTTTTTATAGATATCCAAAAGCAGAGACAAGCGAAGCTTAAGGAGAAGTCGTACTTTTACATACCACGACATCAGCTGAGGCAGAAGGTCGAAGCTCACAAGAAAAAGATGCTTGAAGTTCGTAAGCCACCGCCACTATCATACTATGACCGCTCCCTCGTGAAGTCACATGATGCACATAAGAAAAGGAAAAGAGCATCAGGGAAGGATGTCCCACAGCTCGGACAACAGAAGCAACCAATGCAAAATCTTGTTGTTGCTAATCAATATGGTTCCAACATAGAAGTCTATCGACCAGACAACTCTAGAGAAGTGTCGGTTCAAGACCTTAATGATTTTTTTGAACAAACTGGTTTAACCTTGGATCAAGTGACGGGCAAAGCTCCAATCCAGAACCTGGAAGTTGATACCTGGAAGACTTATAAATTTGGCAAAAGTCTGTACAACCCTACGGCTCTGAATGAATTGGGTACGCAAATGTACTTGCTCAACAAGTGGTACATGCAGGCATGTGGCAGGGGTGAGTAGTGGATCTTTGTCCAGAGACCATCATTACTTCCGTGGAGATGACATCTTACATATTAGTTTCGAAGAATTGCATCAACTATTCCACTTGGACGCTCTAGACAAATCAATCATTAGCTCCTTTTGTTTGTAAGTGATTCTTACTTTTATTTAATAAACTCACTTCCATGCGTACGTGTATATAATTATCCTCACATGTAACTTATATTTATATACAGATTCCAGATGTTAGAGCTCCAAAGAATACAAGACACCAGTGTTGGCTTCATTGATCCTTATATCGTATTCAAAACCGATATTATTGTCAAGGACCACTGGGTATCTGAAGCACAGACGAATATCATGAAGTTCTTCGTGAAGCAGCACGACAAGACAACAATACTTTTCCCGCACAACTTTGAGTAAGTGTTAATAATAATATAGTCTACACATTTTATGTAATATCAATACAACTTATATGCATGTACGTGTGTGTATAAACCAATACAGGTTTCACTGGATACTCATTGTCATTGAGTTAAACTCAAGTCAGTTAGTAATCTTAGACTCATTGAGAAAAGAGCAAGCACTATACCAAGATATGATAGACATTATCCAGGGGTAATTTCGATCTCTCGCGCACAACTATTATTGAATAGACTTTGCCATAATTTATTAACGATCGTACATTATTGGTCGCACAGGGTTTGGAAAGAGTTTATTCGGCAACACCGCAAGGATTGCAAGGCACCACTTAATGTAGTTGAAATACCAGTAAGTAGTACTATATATACTTCCCCACGTGTTTAATTACTATATCGTACTTCAATTTACGTGTGAGATGATGAGAATAATCTCTTCTCGTACAGTGGTGTTTGCGGCAGGAACCAGGTAATAACTTGTGTGGATACTACGTTTGTGAATTTATCATTACATACATAAGAAGAACTCCTGAAGATGTCCTCAGAGTACGTATATATCAATTTTTTTATTTATTTTTAAATGAATATATATATATATATATATATATATATGTATTAATACTTTTCCTTTTATTTCAAATGCAAGACTGAATGGTTGAAACGAAGGGTCATGCAAAAAGACCATCTGAAAGCAGTTCAAGAGTCAATAGCAGGATATCTTCTAGAAAAAGTGCTAAATCCCAATGGCGAGTTCTACTTTGATCTAAGGAACTAATGATGTAAATTAAATGTTTATTGATATCGTTATTTTCGAGAACAAGATTATGAAAGTGTTGTATATATACATATATATCTATAATATATATAGTTTCATACTTTATTCAAATATAATAATGCTCGAGATGAGAATTAGATGTAATTATATGCGTGCGTGTATTTATATTAGCAGCGTAGAATACGTACATAAAAACATATTATATATTAAACAAATATGTGTAACGGAACTGAAAACAAATTAAACAAAAAAAAAAGAAAAAGAAAAGGAACCTTTAGTCCCGGTTGGGGTTACCAACCGGGACTAAAGGGTGCGGCCACGTTTGCTCGGCTGGAGGGCCTTTAGTCCCGGTTGGTCACCAACCGGGACTAAAGGTCCCTCTTTAGTCCCGGCTCGATGACCCGGGACTGAAGGTTCCACCTTTAGTCCCGGGATTGTTGTCCCGGCGCAGTAACCGGGACTAAAGGCCGTTACCGCCCGGGACAACAAGTCCATTCTGTAGTAGTGAAAGTTCAGGATCACTTGAAAAAATCAAAAAATTTGACATTAAATATTTGTATTGGCGCTAGTTTAAAAAAGCTGCTAGTGTAAATACATCTTTAGTGGCGATTTGTTAAGGCTACCACCAGTAAAATCATATATTTGCTCTGGTTGTTCTGTTAAGGGTGCCACCAGTACAAATTGGATTTACACCAGCGGCGTGCTTACACAAACTGCCAGTGTAAATACATGATTTGTACTAGCGGGAGCCTAAAAAAAACACCACTAAAAATGTTTACTCTTACGATTCATAGTCATGGGCCCACGGTTTCAATTTTACTGGAGCCAATTCATTATGTACCGCTAGTAAAAACAATCGGCAAGTGTTAAAAAAACAGTTTTTTACTAGTGTTTATAGTTTTCTGCCCACAATCTCCTCCTATGTATACACGTTTCAATCGTGTCTGTGCTCAATTATGCATGCTAGCTAAGTGTCCCAAATCGATGCAACACCTAATTCAATTCGGCGCTAGCAGAGATTAACTGCACCCAGATCCTAACATATTGTGAAGCTCCAAGCACATTGCGGTGATCTAGGAATAGAAGGTATCTGGAACGTCTCCTGCTGTGCTGCATGAGCAAATGAAGAAGACCGTCTAGCAGCTAGCCAAGTTTAGCATTACATCCGAACACAACTAAGTTTTGTCCTAGCTGAAGGAATCAATTCCGCGTGCCAACTAACTAATGTTTGAGCTGAGCTGAAGAAAAGCTGAAGCTCGACGATCATATGCTGCTTGGAGGCATCTTATTACGGGGGCAGCAGCTGCAGGCCTGCAGCACACTACCCTTGCTGCAAATAATACATGATGTGGACGACAACCATGAGCATTGGTGAAGGGAAATAACATTATTAGTGCTCCCCTCTTTGGAGTAGACCATGGCAAGGCCTCACGTATGGCGTCAGAGGCGAAGAGACGGGGGCAACCCCAATACGAATACCTAGTTCCCCAACCAGAATTGCCAGCTGTCGGATGTCTGGAGCTGAACAAAATTACAGAAAGGACCGATCCAAGGGGTAGTGTTCGCATGGAATGTTGTGTCTCATAGTTAATCGATCCACGTCACACATCATGCACCCAGCATCATCGTTTCCTTGTGCGGCCAACACTCATGCTTGCTGGAATGGGAACCCAACAACCCGCGATGCATCATGCTGCCCAGGCATTACTGAGATAGAGAGAGATGGAGGGAGAGAGATACGCCGGCAACTTTGAAACACAATTATTACAAGGTAATGATAGATCTAGAGGAGAAAAACAGGATACTGCAACATCGGAAAAACACATCTTGATCTCTATCTCCATCTTGACCAAAACAAAACAGCAACATCTAGAGGAAAATCCTCTAGTGCAGAAACAATTTTTAGAGACACTCAAAAAAAAAATTTCTAGCAATGGTTGTGTCAAAAATAGCCTCTATAAAAGCTCCAAAAAGAGCCCAGCAGATGGATCGCTTCTCAAAATACATTTTCCGCAGGCGGGTGATATTATCAACAACTTTTCGCCCATTTCAACAGACAGCTGGTAACACCAACGGCCCCTGGAAATCAAATTCCCATGTGGTGGCTATGTGACACTCTTTTTCTAAACAGGTAGGTGTATGTGTGTATATTTTATCATGTATGATCATTGTTGGTATATATTGGTAAAAAATTATAAAGTTTTAATGTTGATTTTGAAGCAGGCCTTATAAACTGGTCCTGCGGAAGTAACTCAGCCATGCATGTAATAATTTTGTGCTGTATTTGAGCCCTGCTATCTCTGAGTGGCGACTTCAATATATATTCCACGTGTCCCACACCCTTTGCGGTTTTCAACTTATTTTAGGACTCTCCTCCTATATATACTAGTATAATGCCCGTGCTAACGCCACGGTTTTTATCTTGGGGATCCACATGAAAACGACCAATGATTTTTTTTCAATAGTTCAACTTTTACACAAAAGTATGCAAATATACTTATTTTTCTAATTAAAGTATGCACCCATACTTTATTCACGCAAATACGTATGTGCTTCATGTTAATGTGTGTATGCACTAATACTGTCAAAAAGTTATACACAAGGGTAACAATTTTTCTCCTGAAAAAATGCCGATGGAAGTACATATACCCTATAGAAAAACACTGAAACAATCGTATATGGATATACTCCCAACTGGATATTGTCATATATGCACGTATATATACTTGGTCCATTGGTATAAGGACGTATACTCATTAAAAAGTATGAACGCATACTCCCTAGCATGTATCCACATATACTATACTTGTTTGGTATATGGACATATATATAGACACACACACATAGCAAATTTAACAAAATGAAGAGACATTTGAGCTAGATATTATATACTATTACTGCAGAATCATTGCATGATTCCTAAATCAGAAACGAACCAAAAGTAGAGAATCTGAGGGCTGTCAAAGGCCAACTCACCAGCGGCCAAATATGTTACCAACAACATCTTCTCGAACAGCCAGGCAAAGTCGATTCATTATCCCTTTTATATACCTAGACATCATCAGAAGCACAAGCCAACAATCAGCACAGGGGGCATGGATGTGTGTTATAATTGCTGCACAATTGTGGATATAAATAACAATAGGAATTGGATATCCACTTTTAAATTAACAACTGTCTGATGATCTTCATATCCTTTTTACTATGGTCTTGTTAATAGCTCGACAACCCTTTGCTGGGCCCATCAAAAGAGTCCTTGCCTTCATACTCAACAAATATTGCTGCGAGCGAAAAATGAAAGATCAGCTAGAGTTCCCTGCAACTTTCAAATACTTTCACATGCTCACTTTAGTCTAAGCTAAGATGCAATGAAAAGGATCAAACACTTTTAAAGAAAAATTCGACAGCCATTTACTACTGAGGTCAAAGCAAGCCATCAACCTCACAATAGATAACAAACTATCCAAAGCAACCTTTGTTATCAACAAGTATATTTGTGCCATGGAATATAACAAAATAACAAGAAGCCACATCATTATAAGCATTTGCGGACAGGATTCATATAACAGGAGAAATTTTCTTGCCTTTATATCCCTGTGTATGATTCCATTGTGTTGCAAATATTTCAGTCCATGCAAAAGCTGTTTAGTATATTTCCAGATGACCTGATAAACAAATAAAGTGAATAAAAAAATACTCTCCCTGGTTAACTCGTCAAATTAACAGTACAAGCATTTTAGAGTGGAATAAATAGATAGATAGATTTAATTTGAACAATTGGATAAAATATAAAAGTCAAAGCATTGTTTGAGAGCAAAACTTCTCACCTGGGCCTTCTGTCTTGTCGCATTGCTGCTTCCAATCATAAACAGCCACCAAGAAAACAATCCGAGATCCATCAAATCGCTCAAAAAGTTCTCTCCGTTCAAAGGTCCTACCTTCGAGATGGAAGCATGCATACTGACCTGGTTGACAGCAAGGAGCTTGCCGAACGCGCTACTCCCTATAAGATTGCCCTTCCACCACCGGATCGGTGGGTTCTCCTCTGCGGATTGCTTCATGCCCTTGACTTTGCATTTCGTCTCATTTCCAGCATCGACATGAGCTAACAAGTGCACTAATCTACTCAAACATATAAAGGAATTGTTCTAAAGAAACATACTGTTAATAATTGAGAATGACATAGCAGGAAGCAAATTACATCAAGAGCATGATATTTTCTTTAGAAAAATAATCTGCAAATAAATAATGAGACGTAATGCAAGTATATCAGTAACCAACCAGTTAACTAAAAACTTAAAATACTATAGTTTCCTAAATCGAGTGGCCTAAGCACAGGTTGGCTCAGAACTTGGCCATGGGACATTGTATCTGAAAATAATTTGGTAGTAAAAGTACGTCCACAAAAAGAATTACATGTTTTGACACAAACTCACGCTGCCACTTTCTAGAATCCTATAAATCCTGCCCCATCTCCTGCAGTAATACCCAATCCAATCCAATAGCCACTCCTCTTATGTATCACTCCAGCTTGCTGCAATTTCCACCAAGAAAATGTTATCGACAAAATTTGTAACTTGAAATCTTGAATGTCTGAAGGCTCACCTACATGTGTTGGTACCTGATACACAGGAAGCACCCTTTTAGGAACCAAGAAAACAGCAAGCACTCCTGGCTGATAACAAATCGATCTTACTCTTTCCACCTGCACAAACAAAGTAGTGATCCGGCCTTACTGCAGAGTCCAGCCAACCAAATCAATTATACTATAAAATAAAATTTCATTCCCAGCAACAAGCTCCATCGATTCTTCTTCCTAGCCAAATTGAAGGCACTGGTGAAAAATCAACCCAATTGGACTGAGCCTACTTGCACCTGAAGAGGGCCTCTAGCTTGTCCATGGCGCCCGTCAGCGCCTGCAGGGCAGCCGTGTTGGGCAGTGGACCCGCAACGGCGCCGGCTGCCGCACCGACGGCTTCGCGGTATCCGCCTCCGTGCACCCAACCTATCTCGAGCGAGACCGCACTAACATCAAAAATCAAATCAAAACCAGAGACTTCAATGAGCCACATGCATGGGGGATAGAGGGAGATCAGCACCTTGGCGCGCTTCAGAGGCTGCTACGATGCGAGATCGTCACCCGCTCCCGGTCCCGGACACGCCTCCGCGTCCTCTGCGGGCGCCAGCGCGCCCTTCTCCTCCTCGTCCCCGCCGCCGGGCACTTCGCCGCGGCGCTCCGCCTCATCCCATCCATCAGCACAGAGTTAGCGGCACGGAGGTGGCGCCCCATGCGATCCCGGCAGCCGCACGCGAAGGTGGCGGCGCTTGAGATCCCGGCAACCGCGCGCGGATCAGCCTGCCTGCCACACGCCTGGACTCGCGAGCGGCGGTTGGGGCGCATCCCGGGCGCACGCGCGCGGTCTCCCACGAGAGGAGCATTGATATTTCATTTTTTCTGAAAAAAGGCGTTGAGTGTGGGATTCGATCCCTGGCAGCCGAGGGGGTCGCGGCGCGCGGCGTGCGAGGAGGACGCGGGGGTGAGAAGCACGTGGTCATCGGATTTGGACGGCGTTTGTTTCCTTTTTATATGGGGGAGCGTTGAAGCCTCCGTGATGAGCCTCAAGTTTCCAATTATAGTAGAGATACACGTCCAATCGTAACTATACTCAATTAGGCACGCTAGGTGCCCCATATTGATGCACTCAGAACCTAGCAGACACAGTGAGCCCTACGTACTATCCGTGACCGGTCACTTCAATATATCTTCTATGTGTCCTTTGTACTTTTCGGCCAGCACTCTCCTATATATACATACGAGTCCAATCATAGCTGTATACACTCCTTTTTTTGCGATGAACATCGTTGCTATACTCAAATAGGCATGCCAACAGCTAACTACTCCATATCGATGCACTCAGAACCTAGCTAGCAGATGGTGGAGGTGCATACACAGTGTGATTATTTAGAAATTGGAGGCATCTGGAACGTATATCCTGCCGTGCTGGAAGGACAAGCGGAGAAGGCTATGGGGTTGTTTGGCTTAGCTTCCACACATGGCCAAACTTGCGGCACGTCAAAATCTCAGTGCAGAAATTGTGAGGTGTAGAGTTAGCGAATGCTGCTAGTGAAACATTTGTTTAGGTGAGGAAACAATCCAAGCCGCAGGATCATTTTCTAGTGCAAGCTGTGACAAGTTGTCAAAGCCATCCAAACAGGCCCTAGATACAGTGAACAAAAAAAAAAGGGTATGTCACTGATGAAGTATTGGTGGACATGGAATATATCTGTCGGAAGTGCTGTATGTTGGAGATCACAACCATATAGAGAGCTTCACAAAATATGGACGAAAGTCTGCTAATTGGAATAATGCAAATCTTTAGACTAATTGCTTTTTATTACATGTTAACGATCATTTTCTGCCAAAAATGAGCATATGACTAGTTTGATTCATCTTATATATAGTTGATTCCTCAGCGCATAATCAAATGCGATGCGCTGAGGCCCTCCATATGCCCGTATCCAACTGAGACAGCACGTGTGGCATCTATGGGTTGGCCAGACAAGCACCTTAATTTGTCTTACACACTATACCCATGAGCACTTACAGATGGCTTTTATTCCAGTATGACGTCCTCAATTTACTTTTATTTGTTCCATGATCCATTTGTCCCCCATGCCATTCCCCATGCTGCGCGCTTCGTCGGCTCGCCTTCGCTGTCACTACGTTGTCACCCTACTTCACCTTCTCCACAGGAGCGTGTCACAGCCGAGCTTGGATCTAGTGCAGGAAACCTCAAGGTGTGGATGACGGTGGCAAAGTGCTGAGTTAGGTGCAGAGGGTCCATCAAACTCCCACAGGGATGAGATCGGGTCATCCGTTCATTGCCGTTGTTGTCTCGCTGGCCTCCGCCGCCTTCCTTTACCGTCACCTATCAATGAAAGTCACCTTCTTCTCCCCTCACATTCCGCGCCTACGCCAGCCTACTCCATGACTACCCTCCTCCACTGCCAGCACAATGGGGTGAATGTGGTGGCGTAATGCCAAGGAGTGGAGGAGCCTATAGGCAAAGCTGAAATCCAGCTTCAGCATTTGCTTGGCTGCCTGGTTCACCTCATGCTCCTCGCAGATATCGCTCTTCTCCGCCCATTGCTCTCGCCGCCTCAACCTCCCAAGACTAGGCATGTCAGCAGCCATAGGTGGAGCTCGGAGAGGGATCACGGTGCTTCAAACCGATTTGAGCATGCAACAGGTGGGTGTGACATGGTGCCCACTCAAGCTGGTCGTCAAGGCTTGCACGTATCCCTCATGCAGATGGATCCACCACTCTATTTCCTTCCCTTCTCAAATCAGGCTTGGTGAGATAATCCTCTTGCACTATATCCAATTCATTAACTTGATTGGACAACCAACAGTGATATATGTCCATCACTACCGGTTTTTGTTTTCACCAATAGCGAAGCCCTGTCCCTATATGTAACCAATTTTATTTCATATCCCTGTGTACCCAACATTTCATTCTCCATATAGTGAAACTAACTCCATTTGAACTTGTATTGACCATGAAAATCTGCTCAAACTTCAATGTGCTTATTTTTGTTTCTTTTTTTTTCCTAATTTTAGGCCTTATTTGAAATGTTTTCAACCTAAATTTGTACCAAACCTTTTCCCTCTCTCAATTACATAAATTGTCCATCATTTTCCATGGGCACCATTTTTAATGTTTAAGAAAATTTTTTATTACAAGACCTCCAAACATCCTAGGATAACAACTTCAGCCCTAGATTTTTAATCAATTGAAGCATTTTCTTTTAATCATTTGTATACAAAGTCTTACTAAATGTCATTTGTTCATCTAGTTAGAGTTTACTTAGCTTTAAATCAAGGTTTACATGTATTCCATGTATGGGCACAATTAAAGAATAACTTGTTTAAAGTAAGCTTCAACTGTTTAGACTATTGTTTAAATATTAAGATATCATAATCTGAAAAGGATACCAACCATATCATATATTGATTATACCATAACTCATATATTAATGTTTTGCATTGATTAAATAAAACATAATTTAAAACATTCTTAAACTGCTTCAACGACCATATGTTCTATAGTTCATATATTAGATATGCATCATACGCCATATGTGGGCATTATCTTTTTAGCGTCTATTAAACTTTAGACCTTGTTTGAATCCTCTTAAATCTGCACATTAGAACCTAATTTTGAGCATCCTCTTTGTTAAGGAACTTTGAACTTCACTTGAGCATGTATGTTGAAAAATTACATAAAAAATACTATTTTTTTGAACCGAGAATTTAGATGATTTTTCTTGGATTTTTTAAACCATTTTATTTTGTGCTAAAAAGCTTAACCCAAAACTCAAATATACCACTATAGTAAGAATTTTAATTTCAGAACCACAAAAGTTATGATGTCAGGAAAATGGGTTGTACTTGATTTTAGCATCTACTTGAAAGATTACAAATTTTTTACAGCTAGCTAGGTCCTTTCTTCGGACCAATAAGAAAAAAATGGCTTAAGTAAAATGGGTCATTCTTGATTTTCAGTATCTATGTAAAATGGGTCCATTGTTTTGGATGTACAAGAAAAAAGTTTACAGAGTGAGTTACACCTAATAGCTAGGATGACATGACTCACTGTAGGAGTCACTTGAGGACGATGGCGTGACTCCAGCCCCACATAATCAGTATAAGTGAAAGTGGTCCAATGAGTCATGCGCCAATAAATATGGCACAACAATAGTAGCGTACTCAAAGGGATAGTTCTTAAAAATTTAGTTTGGTACATCTTATTATTATAATATTAGTATTTTTTTGGATAAAATAAAAAAAATCCCTAGCAAGGTAGTCGATCTCATTCCAGTCTTCTATATATATACACCAGCAGCAGCTAGTTCATTACCGCAAATTGACGCAACAAAAAGAGTAGGCTGAAACAGATATTAGGATTTGGCTTTTCAGTAGTATAATGGAGCCGGATGCGCAGTGAGTTGTTTTTGGCATAGGAGGCATCTGGAACGTCTTCTCCTGTGTTAGTTGAGCAGATCGGGAAGATGATTTAGCAGCCAGGCAACTTCAGCTGGTACATCCGGAGACAATTGGTTGTCAAGCTAGCAGGACAGAGGCGTAATGCCAAGGAGTGGAGGAGCCTATAGGCAAAGCTGAAATCCAGCTTCAGCATTTGCTTGCCTGCCTGGTTCACCTCATGCTCCTCGCAGATGTTGCTCGATCTTCTCCGCCCATTGCTCTCGCCGCCTCAACCTCGCAAGTCTAGGCATGTCAACAGCCATAGGTGGAGCTCGGAGAGGGATCACGGTGCTTCAAACCGATTTGGGCATGCAACAGGTGGGTGTGACATGGTGCCCACTCAAGCTGGTCGTCAACGCTTGCACGTATCCCTCGTGCAGATGGATCCACCACTCCATTTCCTTCCCTTCTCAAATCAGGCTTGGTGAGATAATCCTCTTGCACTATAACTAATTCATTAACTTGATTGGACAACCAACAGTGATATATGGCCATCACTACCGGTTTTTGTTTTCACCAATAGTGAAGCCCTGTCCCTATGTAACCAATTTTATTTCATATCCCTGTGTACCCAACATTTCATTCTCCATATAGTGAAACTAACTCCATTTGAACTTGTATTGACCATGAAAATCTGCTCAAACTTCAATGTGCTTATTTTTTTTCTTTTTTTCCTAATTTTAGGCCTTATTTGAAATGTTTTCAACCTAAATTTGTACCAAACCTTTTCCCTCTCTCAATTACATAAATTGTCCATCATTTTCCATGGGCACCATTTTTAATGTTTAAGAAAATTTTTTATTACAAGACCTCCAAACATCCTAGGATAACAACTTCAGCCCTAGATTTTTAATCAATTGAAGCATTTTCTTTTAATCATTTGTATACAAAGTCTTACTAAATGTCATTTGTTCATCTAGTTAGAGTTTACTTAGCTTTAAATCAAGGTTTACATGTATTCCATGTATGGGCACAATTAAAGAATAACTTGTTTAAAGTAAGCTTCAACTGTTTAGACTATTGTTTAAATATTAAGATATCATAATCTGAAAAGGATACCAACCATATCATATATTGATTATACCATAACTCATATATTAATGTTTTGCATTGATTAAATAAAACATAATTTAAAACATTCTTAAACTGCTTCAACGACCATATGTTCTATAGTTCATATATTAGATATGCATCATACGCCATATGTGGGCATTATCTTTTTAGCGTCTATTAAACTTTAGACCTTGTTTGAATCCTCTTAAATCTGCACATTAGAACCTAATTTTGAGCATCCTCTTTGTTAAGGAACTTTGAACTTCACTTGAGCATGTATGTTGAAAAATTACATAAAAAATACTATTTTTTTGAACCGAGAATTTAGATGATTTTTCTTGGATTTTTTAAACCATTTTATTTTGTGCTAAAAAGCTTAACCCAAAACTCAAATATACCACTATAGTAAGAATTTTAATTTCAGAACCACAAAAGTTATGATGTCAGGAAAATGGGTTGTACTTGATTTTAGCATCTACTTGAAAGATTACAAATTTTTTACAGCTAGCTAGGTCCTTTCTTCGGACCAATAAGAAAAAAATGGCTTAAGTAAAATGGGTCATTCTTGATTTTCAGTATCTATGTAAAATGGGTCCATTGTTTTGGATGTACAAGAAAAAAGTTTACAGAGTGAGTTACACCTAATAGCTAGGATGACATGACTCACTGTAGGAGTCACTTGAGGACGATGGCGTGACTCCAGCCCCACATAATCAGTATAAGTGAAAGTGGTCCAATGAGTCATGCGCCAATAAATATGGCACAACAATAGTAGCGTACTCAAAGGGATAGTTCTTAAAAATTTAGTTTGGTACATCTTATTATTATAATATTAGTATTTTTTTGGATAAAATAAAAAAAATCCCTAGCAAGGTAGTCGATCTCATTCCAGTCTTCTATATATATACACCAGCAGCAGCTAGTTCATTACCGCAAATTGACGCAACAAAAAGAGTAGGCTGAAACAGATATTAGGATTTGGCTTTTCAGTAGTATAATGGAGCCGGATGCGCAGTGAGTTGTTTTTGGCATAGGAGGCATCTGGAACGTCTTCTCCTGTGTTAGTTGAGCAGATCGGGAAGATGATTTAGCAGCCAGGCAACTTCAGCTGGTACATCCGGAGACAATTGGTTGTCAAGCTAGCAGGACAGAGGCGTAATGCCAAGGAGTGGAGGAGCCTATAGGCAAAGCTGAAATCCAGCTTCAGCATTTGCTTGCCTGCCTGGTTCACCTCATGCTCCTCGCAGATGTTGCTCGATCTTCTCCGCCCATTGCTCTCGCCGCCTCAACCTTGCAAGTCTAGGCATGTCAACAGCCATAGGTGGAGCTCGGAGAGGGATCACGGTGCTTCAAACCGATTTGGGCATGCAACAGGTGGGTGTGACATGGTGCCCACTCAAGCTGGTCGTCAACGCTTGCACGTATCCCTCGTGCAGATGGATCCACCACTCCATTTCCTTCCCTTCTCAAATCAGGCTTGGTGAGATAATCCTCTTGCACTATAACCAATTCATTAACTTGATTGGACAACCAACAGTGATATATGGCCATCACTACCGGTTTTTGTTTTCACCAATAGTGAAGCCCTGTCCCTATGTAACCAATTTTATTTCATATCCCTGTGTACCCAACATTTCATTCTCCATATAGTGAAACTAACTCCATTTGAACTTGTATTGACCATGAAAATCTGCTCAAACTTCAATGTGCTTATTTTTTTTTCCTTTTTTCCTAATTTTAGGCCTTATTTGAAATGTTTTCAACCTAAATTTGTACCAAACCTTTTCCCTCTCTCAATTACATAAATTGTCCATCATTTTCCATGGGCACCATTTTTAATGTTTAAGAAAATTTTTTATTACAAGACCTCCAAACATCCTAGGATAACAACTTCAGCCCTAGATTTTTAATCAATTGAAGCATTTTCTTTTAATCATTTGTATACAAAGTCTTACTAAATGTCATTTGTTCATCTAGTTAGAGTTTACTTAGCTTTAAATCAAGGTTTACATGTATTCCATGTATGGGCACAATTAAAGAATAACTTGTTTAAAGTAAGCTTCAACTGTTTAGACTATTGTTTAAATATTAAGATATCATAATCTGAAAAGGATACCAACCATATCATATATTGATTATACCATAACTCATATATTAATGTTTTGCATTGATTAAATAAAACATAATTTAAAACATTCTTAAACTGCTTCAACGACCATATGTTCTATAGTTCATATATTAGATATGCATCATACGCCATATGTGGGCATTATCTTTTTAGCATCTATTAAACTTTAGGCCTTGTTTGAATCCTCTTAAATCTGCACATTAGAACCTAATTTTGAGCATCCTCTTTGTTAAGGAACTTTGAACTTCACTTGAGCATGTATGTTGAAAAATTACATAAAAAATACTATTTTTTGAACCGAGAATTTAGATGATTTTTCTTGGATTTTTTTAAACCATTTTATTTTGTGCTAAAAAGCTTAACCCAAAACTCAAATATACCACTATAGTAAGAATTTTAATTTCAGAACCACAAAAGTTATGATGTCAGGAAAATGGGTTGTACTTGATTTTAGCATCTACTTGAAAGATTACAAATTTTTTACAGCTAGCTAGGTCCTTTCTTCGGACCAATAAGAAAAAAATGGCTTAAGTAAAATGGGTCATTCTTGATTTTCAGTATCTATGTAAAATGGGTCCATTGTTTTGGATGGACAAGAAAAAAGTTTACAGAGTGAGTTACACCTAATAGCTAGGATGACATATATGACTCACTGTAGGAGTCACTTGAGGACGATGGCGTGACTCCAGCCCCACGTAATCAGTATAAGTGAAAGTGGTCCAATGAGTCACGCGCCAATAAATATGGCACAACAATAGTAGCGTACTCAAAGGGATAGTTTTTAAAAATTTAGTTTGGTACATCTTATTTTTATAATATTAGTATTTTTTTGGCTAAAATAAAAAAAAAACCTAGCAAGGTAGTCGTTCTCATTCCAGGCTTCTATATATATACACCCGCAGCAGCTAGTTCATTACCGCAAATTGACGCAACAAAAAGAGTAGGCTGAAACAGATTTTAGGATTTGGCTTTTCAGTAGTATAATGGCAATCTCAGAACCACTGGTACAGAGACTGGCATTTACTTCCGGTGGGGAACCCCTTTAGTCCCGGTTCCCCACCCGGAAGTAAGCATCCGGGACTAAAGGGGTCCTTTAGTCCCGGGTCAGGAACCGGGACTAAAGGGGGACCTTTAGTCCTGGTGGGTAACACCAACCGGGACTAAAGGTGCCTCCTGACATGCCACGAGACCGGCTACCAACCGGGACTAAAGATTATTTTTTTTTCTTTTCTTTTTATTTTTTTGTTTTCTTTTCAAAATAGGTTTTCAAAGTCGTATTAGTATGTTTCGGTTCAAGCACAATGAACGTATTAAATGACACAGTTCAAGCATAGAACTATATATATGTGCATGCATGCATCATATATATATTTACATGCATGCATGCATATGTGTATTTTACAGTTGTTGTGATATAACAATTTTCCTCTCATCCTCTAGCTTGGCTCCATGGCAGTGTTGGGTCGAAGTAGAACTCGCCCTTGGAATCGATGACCTGGTCATTAAAAAATCCGGCTATAGACTCTTGAATTGCTTTGATCTGGTCTTGTCGTATGACCTTTTCCTCCAACCATCGAGCCTACAGGTTTGAATTAAAGGAAAATAAATTAATATATGTACATATATATATATATATAAAGACATAGTAACACAATCAATAATAATAATTAAATAAATATATAGTGTATTTTTAACGTACTTTGAGTCTCTCTGTAGGAGTTCTTTGGGAGAGCTCCTTGATAAACTTGTAAACATAGTAACCACAGTAGTTGTTCCCCTGTTCCTGCCTTAGACACCACTTTACGAGAAAAAGATTTGTCATCCAATCTGGTGATCCGGTGAAAGCTATATGTTTAATTAATAAAGATGATGCGATTTAGGGGACTTACTTTCAAAGAGATTACATTCAGTGGCGCTTTGCATTTTCCCATGTGTTGCTTCTCAATAAAGGTTTTCCAAACACTGCCCAATAAAAATTTTGCCACGTCATCAGATATAGTTAATCATCATGTTTGTGTGTATATATAGTTGCTAGAGATACCAAAATTACCTCTGGATAATATCTATCATATCTTGGTAGTCTTGTTATGGTTTTCTCATCGAGTCATAGATTATCAAGTGACTTTTCACCAGATCGATGTCCATCAATATCCAATGATTGCTGCATGTGTTTATAGGATATAACGCATAACACTCATTAATTAACTAGAATCAACATATGAGCCATTAAGGATGATCGACATTATTAACACTCACTTGAAGTTGTAGGGAAAGAGTATATCCTTCTTGTGGTGTTGGTTCACTAAGAAGTTCATGAGGTTACTCTCTGACTCAGACTTCCAATTAGGCTTTGGAGTAACTGGGTCTTTGAATACTATATGGGGATCAACAAAACCAATTTCATTGCAGCCTTTCTTTCTGCACTCTGTCATTGTAAATCTGCATATATATAGTACTTGTTAGGATAATTTATATGCATATACACACATATGATGAGTTTAATAATAAATCGAAAGAATTATTACTTACAGGCAATAGCAGCTAATGATAACTTTGTCCAGAGAGGTCAGGTGGCATAGTTGATGAAATTCTGCAAAGTCAACATACATAACATCATTGCCACAGAACCAATGTTTGTCTCTAATTCTGACACCAACGCAGAAGTATCCACCGGTAGACGTCTGCATGTACCACTTATTTAGCAGGTACATTTGCGTCCCCAGATCACCTAAGGCTTGAGGGTTGTATAGACTATGTCCTAGTACAAATTTTTTCTTCCAAATATCAACCTCCTCCGCACTCTCAATGTTTCTATCACCAAACATATGGTAAAGGTCAAGACCAGTCTCTTCAATAAATTCACCAAGGTGATCCAAATTGATATCCGGAGGTATGTTTGTCTGATGCATTAATCCTAAATTCGAACCATATTCATTACCAACAACTAGCGGGGGAACTGATTGGTGCGATTGTTGTCCGAGTTGTGCAACTCCTTTCCCTGCCCGCTTCTTTTTCTGTGCCGCCTCAATTGACTTGGTGAGAGTGCGGTCATAGTCCGTTAACGTTGCTTTGGACGGCTTACGAGATTCCCGCTGTTGTTGCTGGTAAGAAGCCACCTTTTTTCTTAGAATATCTGGAGCTACGAAGAAGTACGGTTTCTCCAGGTTACTCCTTGCTTCTTGATCCTTTTTAAGTTTGTCATAGAATCTAGACATATCTTTTTTATATGCATCAGTTACTTCTTTCTTCTCTTTAGATATTATTTTGGGAATAGCCCTTGGTTTCACGGTGGCTTTCTTTGCCGGCGGGGGCTGGTTCTTCGTTTGTGGGGCTGGCCTCTTGCTAGTACTTGTCTTCTTGGTAGGTGGGGGCGGGGGAGGCGTTGGAGACCTCCTTGGAGGTGGTGGCAGCGGCGTTGGAGACCTCCTTGGAGGTGGCGGCTGCGGCGTTGGAGACCTCCTTGGAGATGGTGTGGATGCAGCCTCGCCTTCCAACACATTGTCATCGTACAGAGCATTATGATGATCTGGCGATTGAACAATTGGACTTAGGTTGGGGGAGGATCTGCTACAAAAAAGGAATGACATATTATTATGAGCAGATTGTTAATTATTTAAGCCAATATAAATTAATGATGTAGTGTTTTTATCCGCACCTATGGTGAGGTAGTTTAGGAGGAGGTGGATGCGACATCTCGGGAATGATGATGTAGAGCTTGCGCCGTAGAATGAATGTCTTCTCTGCTTCTCCGAGAGTCTTCTCGCCATCACCTCCAGGAATGTCAAGAGGCAAATCACTAAAACCTTTTTCAGCTTTATCTACTGAGATGGTAGCATATCCTTCTTGGATTATATTCCCATGAATTCTTGGTGTCTTGGTTCGGTCGATAGGATTAACAAGACTGATAGCCACCTTGATTGTGGAATTCCCCTTCGGAATGTGTAGCTCACACGATGTACAAGGTTTAGTGACATCATCCACAGGGAAGCGTAGTCCTGTGTCCCCTTAATTTAGTATCTCCGTGGAAGCGCAGCTGCTTTTCAACTGAACAGATTGGCTAATGTTGATTCTTGGCTCTGATGCCTGCTTGCTTGCACTCACTGCTATTTGCACTTGCCTTCTGATTTCCTCCTGTATTCTCGCTTCAAGGTTTTTTCCCACTCCTGTGCTTCATGCACCGCTTCCTCCAACCTCTGGAGCCGCTATGCCTCTTCTTCCTTCTTTCTCTGGCGGCTTCTGTAGGAAGGTCTATCCTGAGAGAATCCATGCTCCCACGAGACACTTCCTTTGCCTCTAGTTCGGCCATCGTGTTCAATAGTCTTGATGGCGTATGTCAGTTCATCCTTCTCTCTGTTGGGCCTAAACGCACCACTAGCAGTAGCTCTCTGAGCATAAAACAATCTTTCTGCTGCTTCTTGCAGTCTTGCGCCATAAATGCACTTCCCTGTCTCCTGGTCCAGTGTTCCCCCATGAGCGAAAAACCAATTCTTTGCACGCTCTCCCCACTCGAGTGATTCTGGTGTGATACCCTTGGCAAGAAGGTCTGCTTCCATTTTGTTCCACTTCTTAATGGCAGTCGGGTAGCCACCTGATCCCAAGTTATGGTGGTATGTCTTCTGTTGGGCATTATGTTGGTTCTTTATCACCCGACTCACACCCTCTTCCGACGTCTTGTACTGTACAAACTCATCCCAATAGGGCCTCTGCTTTGAGATCGGGCCTGGGACAGTGAAATCTGGTGCTATGTTCTTCTTGACATACGTCGTGTATAGGTGTTTCTTCCAAGTCTGAAACTGGGTGGCCATCTTCTTCATTGCCCAATCCCTAACTCGCTCCTTCAATTCATCACCGTCTATTATATCATCATAACCATCTGTTTGGAGCGTGAAATGTTCCAAGACATCATTCCAAATTAACGTCTTGTCACGATCGGAGACAAAACTGATATGAGGAGCATTGGTCTTCTTCTTCCATTCGCGGGCACTAATCAGGAGCCGGTCCCGTACAAGGTAACCATAGTGGTGCATGAATTTTGTTTTATTTGCCCCCCCCCCCGGTTCGCCTGTATCCACATTGAACTCCGAGATGATGAAGCGGCCCTCCAATGGCTTTTTGGGACCTCAAACATTTTTACTCTTCGTTGTAGTTGTTGATGTCGATCCAGAGGGCTACAAAACATAAACATTATTTTTAATGTCATGAGCACACATAACACATATGATAATATAAATAGCTAATAATAAAAAATATATACTTGGCCAATATATTGTTGCTCATTTTGTTCAAGAGCTAAGTACTGACTCCCATCATCTGCATCCTCTTGCATGTTATTTTTAGCACCATCATCGCCGGCAACTTGAGTGCCAGTGTTGATCAAATTCATCATCAACTCCTCCTCATCCATGTTTCTCGGGTCGGCCATCTAGCTTCAAAAAACAAAACCAATATATAGTACATCAAATCTTTGCTTACTTGCGTAAAATCTACGAACGATATGTATTATTAAATCTTGCCCCTCGGTCACGGACGCAATTCGCCACACTAGGGCGAACTGCGTCGGTACTAGGGCGAATTAGGGCTATACATAAACGGCCGAGGGCGAATTGCGTCGGTGACTAGGGTGAACCACGTCGGTGACATCAACAATGCGGTTCGCCCTAGTCACTGACACAATTCGCCCTAGTGTGATTGTTTAGCATTAACGATAACGATAATATGAATGTAGATCGACTAGGCCGCGAGAGAGGGCGGTGTGACGAGAGTGGCGGTGCTCCGCTCCATCGTATATATGTTTGTACACATGGGTGAATGAGGGCGGCGGTGCTCCGCCGTATAAACCCTAAACCCTAGGGCAAACGAGGGTGGCGGTGCTCTGCCGTATAAACCCTAAACCCTAGGGCAAATGAGGGTGGTGGTGCTCCGTCGTATAAACCCTAACGAGGGCGGCGGTGCTCTGCCATATAAACCCTTGGACCAACCTTTGAGCACAACCTCAAGCTTATCATCCATTCATCCCTCTACACTACACTAAGGGGAGCTTGTCGCCTTGTCGTTGTCCTCATTATCTAAATAATAAATCACTAATTAAATTAAGGATCCGCAATTGCTTGAGAGAGCTACCACTAGTGCGCTAGCTCTTGAGCTACTGCCTCTCTGACAAGTCCCCAGCTAAGCCTGCTACTGCTATGTCGTCGTCCTCGCCCGTATCGGCGGTTTCAGCCACTGCGCCGCACGTCGTGGACGACTGCCTCGGCATCGTGCAGCTTCTTAGCGACGGCACCGTGACACGCTCCGCGGAGTACTCCGCGCTCCTTCTCTAGGGCGAGGTGCCGTCCAACCTGCCCGTCCAGTGGAAGGACGTCGTCTATGATGCCGCGCACGCGCTCCACCTCCGCATGTACAGGCCCACCGACGGCAACACGACGACGACCAATAATAAGCCGCTGGTGCTCGTCTACTTCCACGGCGGCGGCTTCTGCCTATGCAGCTTCGAGCTGCCCCACTTCCACGTCGGAGCGCTCAGGCTCACCGCGGAGCTCCCGGCGCTCGTGCTCTCCGTCGACTACCGCCTGGTGCCCGAGCACCGCCTCCACGCGATGCATCGTGACGCCGAGGCCATCCTATCGTGGCTCCGCGCCTAGGCCGAGGCCGACCCGTGGCTGGCTGATGACTCGGCCGACCTGGGCAGGGTGTTCGTCTGCGGTGACTCGGCCGGCGGCAACATCGCGCACCACGTCGCCGTCCGGTACGGCAGCGGGCAGCTCGCCCTCGACCCCATCATCCGGATCGCCGGGTGCATCCTGCTCTGGCCCTTCTTCGCCGCCGAGGAGAGGACGGCGTCCGAGGTGGCCGGCCTTGTTGACAAACACCAGTTCATGGGCACGACGCTGTTCGACCAGGCGTGGCGCCTGGCGCTGCCCGTCGGTGCGACCAGGGACCACCCGGCGGCCAACCCGTTCAGGCCGGACAGCGTCCCGCTGGACGACGTCGCCTTCCCACTGCTGCTCGTCGTGGACCCGGACCAGGACGTGCTGCACGACCGCATATAGGACTATGCCGCATATAGGAGAGAGAAAGCCGAGAGAACTCACCTCACGAATGCGGAGGTGCGCGCGGTGGAGGGCCGCACGAGGTCGTTGGCGCGAGGTGGGGTGGCGACCGGCGGCGGCACGAGGAAAAAGAGGAGAAAGGGTGGCTGTTCGACGAGGAAGAAGAGGAGGGGATCGATCTGCGCCAGGCACTGGCGCTTATATACCAGGGAGATTTACTCCCGGTGCCAGCCACCAGCCGGGAGTAAAGGTCCTTTACTCTCGGTGCGTGTTACCAACCGGGAGTAAAGGTATACCTATACCTTTACTCCCGGTTGGTAACACGCACCGGGAGTAAAGGTTTTTTTTGGCGGGCCACGAAACCGCAGCCCACCTTTACTCCCGGGTGGGCTTCCCACCCAGGAGTAAAGGTGGGCTGCAGTTTCGTTTTCCGCATGTTTTGAGCAAATTTTTTTAATAAAATGCAATAGTCTTGTTAAATACATAGTAAATTAAATAAAAGGCATAAAATTATTTTGTTAAAAATATGGATTTTTTTCTTTATTGCACATAGGAAAAATCTATAACCTAACTTTTTTATTTTTTGTTATAATTATAAAACATAATGTTACTAATATTTATTATTTCATTAATGCAAAAATATAGTGTTTAACTAAAATTATTAAAACTATTGGTTTTGGACAGGAAATTTATTTTCACATCATTTTAACGTTAATATTTTAATTTTTCATCACTCAATATCCTAATTTAACTTTTCGAGAGAGAAATCCCACCAAATCAAACATTGATTTAATTTGAAACACGACATAATAAACATCTGAATTCATAATTATTACATAATATCTCAAACACACACTACATTAAATCAGTATATCATCAAGTGGGCACAGTAGTGAATTTCTTTACGTATGTCCCTTGGTTATGATCGCGTCATAACCATGGAGTGTCCTCATCATTTACCAAGATGCTAGGGTCTTTGTTCACTTTGAAGGGCGGAATTCGGTCATCCTTTTCATAATCTTCTGACATGTCCGACTTGTCCTCAATTCCCACGATGACTCTTTTCTCTGAAAGAACTATGTGGCGCTTTGGCTCTTTGGTTGAGTCATTATCGTTTTTCCCTCTTTTTGGTTTGGTAGACATATCATTGACATAGAACACCTGATTCACATCCTTAGCAAGGACGAATGGTTCGTCTTTGTACCCAATATTACTAAGGTCTACTGTTGTCATTCCATACTCGTTGTCTACTGTTACCCCGCCTCCGGTCACCTTGACCCATTGGCACTTGAACAATGGGATCTTCAAAGTAGGTGTATATTCTAGTTCCCATATTTCATATATGCGGCCATAATATGTCTGCTTATTCCCATTTGGGTCTGTGGTATCTATGCGGACACCACTGTTTTGGTTGGTACTCCTTTTATCTTGGGCTACTGTGTAGAATATGTTCACATTTATCTCGTACCCTTTGTATGTGACGATATGCCATGATGGTTGCATAGCCAATAAATACAGTTGCTCATGGATGCTCTCATCACCTTGACATTTTTTTCGCAACCAACCGCCGAAAGTTTCTATGTGCTTACGCGTAATCCAAGCTTCAGTCTTCCCTAGAAACTCGGATCGTAAGAGATCCTTGTGTGTCTAAATATACGGATCTACCAAAGAGGAGTTCTATAAAACTGTGTAGTGCGCTTTATTGAAATAATCATCCTCCGTACCAATATATGTTTTCCTCCCTAGTGTCCCCTTTCCGCTTAGTCTCCCCTCATGTCTCAATTCAGGAACACCAATCGAGTCAAGGTCGGGAATAAAGTCAACATAGAACTCAATGACCTCTTCTGTTCCATAGCCCTTGGCGATGCTTCCTTCTGGGCGAGCACGGTTGTGAACATATTTCTTTAGGACTCCCATGAATCTCTCTAAGGGGAACATGTTGTGTAGGAATACAGGACCGAGAATGAAAATCTCCTTGACTAGGTGAACTAGGAGGTGTGTCAAGATATCAAAGAAGGAAGGAGGGAACACCAACTCAAAGCTGACGAGACATTGAACCACATCATTCTATAGTTTAGCTAGATCAGTTGGATCAATTGACATATGAGAAATTGCATTGAGGAATGCACATAGCTTCATGGTGGCTAGACGTACATTTGAAGGTAGAATTCCTCTTAATGTAACTAGAAGTAATTGCGTCATGAGAACGTGACAGTCATGGGACTTTAAGTTACAGAATTTCTTCTCTGGCACATTTATAATACCCTTTATATTCGAGGAGAATCCAGATGGTACCTTGATGTTGTTTAAGCATTCAAACATGATTTCCTTCTCCTCTTTGCTTAGAGTGTAGCTGGCAGGACGTAAGTAATGGCGTCCATCATCTGTCTTCTCTAGATGCAGGTTGTCTCTTTCTCTCAAACAACGCAGGTCCTGTCATGCTTCAAATGTGTCCTTAGGCTTTCCATACACACCCATAAAGCCTAGCAGGTTCACACAAAGATTCTTCGTCAGGTGCATCACGTCGATCGAGCTACGGACCTTTAGGACTTGCCAATAGGGTAGGTCCCAAAATATGAACTTCTTCTTCCACATGGGTGCGTGACCGTTAGCGTCGTTCAGAATAGGTTGGTTGCCATGTGCTTTTCCAAAGACGACTTTCACATCATTGACCATATCGAGTACATCCTCACTGGTTTGGTTGTGAGGCTTGGTCAGGTGGTCTGCCTTCCCTTTAAAATGCTTACCTTTCTTTCTTACGGGGTGATTTGTAGGAAGAAATCGACGATGGCCAGGTACACGACCTTTCGACATTTTTTCAAGAATGCACCTCTAATATCACCGAAGCAGTGTGTGCATGCATTATATCCCTTGTTTGACTATCCTGAAAGATTACTTAGAGTAGGCTAATCATTGATTGTTACGAACAACAATGCTCGCAGATCAAAGTGTTCCTGTTTGTACTCATCCCACACACGTACACCTTCTTTATTCCACAAAATGAGAAGTTCGTCAATAAGTGGTCTCAGGTACACATCGATGTCATTGCCAAGTTGCTTCGGACCTTGGATGAGCACAGGCATCATAATGAACTTCCGCTTCATGCATAACTAAGGAGGAAGGTTGTAGATACTTAGAGTAACAGGCCAAGTGCTATGACTACTATTCTGCTCTCCAAAAAGATTGATACCATCTGTACTTAAAGCAAACCTTAAGTTTCTTGCGTCATTTGCAAACTCTGGAAATTCTCTATCGATTGCTCTCCACTGGGACCCATCAGCAGGGTGTCTCAACATATTGTCTACCTTACGGTCTTTTTTGTGCCATCGCAACAATTTTGCATGTTCTTTGTTTCTGAACAGACATTTCAAGTGTGGTATTATAGGAGCATATCACATAACCTTGGCAGGGATTTTCTTCCATGGACGTTCGCCCTCAACATCACCAGGGTCATCTCGCCTGATCTTATACCGCGATGCATGGCATACCGGGCATGCATCTAATTTCTCGTACTCTTTGCCACGGTACAGGATGCAGTCATTAGGACATGCATGTATCTTCTCGATTTCTAGCCCCATAGGACAGACAACTTATTTTGCTTCGTAGGTAGTGGTGGGCAATTCATTGTCCTTCGGAAGTATCTTCTTTTGGATTTTTAGTAACTCTCCAAATCCCATGTCAGATACACCATTCTTTGCCTTCCATTGCATCAATTCTAGTGTGGTTCTCAACTTTTTCTGCCCTGCATCACAAGTTGGGTACATCAATTTCTTGTGATCTTCTAGCATCTGCTCGAACTTGATCTTCTCCTTTTCACTTTCACATTCTCTTTGTGCGTCACGAATGACCTGATAAAGATCATCAGTAGACTCATCTTCTATGGCTACCTCTTCTTCAGCTTCTCCCATTGCAGTATCATTGAAGCATGCACCATCGGGAATAATATCATTGTCGTCCTATTGTTCTTCTTCACCTTCTTCCATTACAACGCCGGTTTTTCCGTGCTTCGTTCAACAAATATAGTTTGGCATGAAACCCGACTTGAACAAGTGTGAATGAAGAGTCCTTGAGCAAGGATATTCCACCGTATTCTTACATATGGCACATGGGCAGCACATGAAACCGTCGTGTTTGTTTGCCTCGGCCGCACGTAACAAAGAATGCACGCCGTCAATGAACTCTTGGGAGCGGCGATCAGCATTGTACATCCAATGCTGGCTCATCTGCATTACATAACATAAATACCATATTAAAACCTAGATCATAATTAATTATTTATACAACATGTGTGCCACCACAAAAGGTACAAATTTATGAAAGCATCGCTACAATGTAGACAATCCCAACTACCACTAAAAGAACTAAAGCTAAAATATATTTCAGGAGCACAAGGATTTTACGACCAATCTCAACTAAAACAGACAGATCCCCCGATTGTGCAACATCTTTGGGCTTCTTCGGCTGGATCACTGCCTCATTAGCCGCCGTATCTGCCTGTTGTGAAAGATATTTGTACATGAGTTCAACATACTCTTCCTCCCAGCAGAAGCCTGAACATCGCCCACTGCCATTCCACTGAAATTAAAACAAAAAATTAGAACTTTAATCACAACCATCATGAAAATAGGTATAAACTAACCATAATAATAAAATACGATAAAATAACTCACATTGCAATCCAGACACTTGTAGAAGATACGACCATTGTTGGGACCCTCCTTCTTCACTCGGTACTCCATCACAATCTTTGTCTCATCACGACACTTGCCGCATGGAATAAGACGGAGGCCCGGCCTAAGTCGCTTTGGAAACCCATGAGAGGCCGAGGACCCGGAAGCAGTTGCCATCTACTCTCTATACTCATTTTTTAATACACTATAAATTTCTCATTTTATAAACAAATAAAATTAAAAAACTATAAAATTATCTATATCTCTAAACAATGAAGTGTGCTATGCATGCTAGAAATAAAAAGTGAATACTAATTTTAAATACCTACTTTAACCTTTCTTCATCCAAATATGCAAACTATAAGTTATTTTGAGCTCAAATTGTTTACAAATAAAAAAACACCATAAAAAGAATATATATATAGTGAACAATATGAGATAAGCCAATGATGAAAAATGAGAGTATGAGATTGGTAACCTTTACAACTGAAGAATCGACAGAGGAATCGAAGAAATCGACGGAGAAATCGAAGAATGGATGGAGGAACAATGGAGGGAGGAAGCAAGAACACTAGTGCAGTGAGCTTGAAAATGTGCTGAGCTCGGGCTCGGGGAGGAAGAAGGAGACGGCCGGGATATAAAGGGGGGACATTTAGTCCCGGTTGGTGGCTCCAACCGGGACTAAAGGTAACTTTCCAACCCCCGGCGCAGCCACGGCCCGGGAGTAAAAGTCTACCTTTAGTCCCGGTTGGTGGTTTCAACTGGGACTAAAGGCCCCTGCCACCTCTGTCTGACGCAGTAGCCGTTGGGCAGGGACCTTTAGTCCCGGTTGGTGGCTCCAACCAGAACTAAAGGTCTCTCTAGTCCTGGGTGCAAAAAATATCGGGACTAGAGTCTATTTTGACCGAGGATCAAAGGTCTCTTCTCTACTAACTAGCAGATAATGGAGCCGGATGCCCAGTGAGTTGTTTTTGGCATAGGAGGCATCTGGAACGTCTTCTCCTGTGTTAGTTGAGCAGATCGGGAAGATGATTTAGCAGCCAGGCAACTTCAGCTGGTACTTCCGGAGACAATTGGTTGTCAAGCTAGCAGAACAGAAGCCTTCAGCTGGTACATCCGGAGAACGTCTCCTACTGTGATAATTGGAGGAATCTTACCACATGCCCGCATATCCCCAAAAGCTCGCAGGTCAGTAAAGCAGCTCTGATATAACCGGTTAATTCACATGTAGAAAGTTTGTACTGTAGTTTTCTACCCACTCTCTCCATGTAGATGCAACACCAAACTAGGCTGATAGAGAGATTAACTGCACTGAGAACCTTGCAGATTGTGGGGCTCCAAGCACAGTGTGGTGATCTTGGAATAGGAGGCATATGAAATGTCTCGTGGAGAGTTGCATGCACAAAAGATGAAGACCGTCTAGCAGCTAGCCAAATTCAGCATATAAAAGATAGTTAAAGGTGGTATCAATAATGTGCATGCCCAGACTAATGTTTGACCTAGCGGTGTCCAAAACCCGAAGCATGATGATGATGGCCCGTTTCTTAACTTGTGACGAGCACACGGCTCTTGATGCCAATAAAAAATATGAGGTTGGTGCTTAGTCAATCTTGTTGCTTCCTTCATGCTGTGCAGTGGTCTATACGGTACTAATTAACCAAGCTATGCAACTAGAAGAGCCGAAGAGGTGAAGGGAAGTAACACAAAAAATGGAATTTCATCAGCATCAGGATTTTTGTATACATATTATTTAGTTTTATGCTTTGTATCCAGCAAAATTGTAAGATGAAACGACATATCACTACCCTAGATCTGGACATCACTACCGGTTTAAAAACCCACTTCACTGCCGGATTTTAAACCGACAGTGGCATACCGGTAGTGATGGGGGGTTGACATCACTGCCGGTCCTTAAAAACCGACACTGATCTATAGAAACAGTGTCGGTTCCTGGCTCCACTCGGCAGTGTCTAGTTGAACAACATTGCAGGTTTGTAGTGCCAACCGACAGTGACGGTTGCTTCAAGAGTGTCGGTTCTTGGCTCAAGCCAGCAGTGTTGAGCAAGCCTACACTGTCGGTTCATAGATAAAACCGGTAGTATTGTAGTAAATATCAGTGTCGGTTTATGGATCAAACCGGCAGTGTTGTCGTAACCATCAGTGTCGGTTCATGGTTCAAGCCGGCAGTGTTGAGCAAGCCAACACTGTCGGTTTGTTTCTAACCGGCGGTGATGGTTACGACAACACTGCTGGTTTGTTGCTAACCGGCGGTGCCCTTTTGTATTTTATTGTTTTATAATTTATTTTAATTTATATTTTTTTGTGGAATCGGGTTTCACTTTATATACACTACGTAGACGACAGGTCCATCAATATTAAACATTACAAATGTCACGGTTACAGTTCAAATGTTCTTATCAAGATCTCGATAACTCAAAACAAAAAAGAAATATTCTCGGACTTCACAGATTGTGCAATGCTTCTCGGACTTCTTACAATAATCTGGCGAGCTGCTCTAGGCCATACTTGTCCTTGTACTTCATGGATTGTGCAATGGAAAATACTCCATCTTTTTCCAATACCTCGGCTAAGATGAATTTTGTCAGCTCCGATTGTAGTGCGACAATCTCCATGTCTAGCAGTCTTTCGTGCTTATATTTCTTACGTTGTCGTTTAAAAAAGATGATATCCAAAGAGGAACAGTAAATCATTTTGTTGAATTATTAACAGACATAAATAAAATAGGGATTATACACACCAACTTATTGGCTTCTTCCGATTTCCCGCCGATGTAGCAAAGCATTGCCCACATTACATAAAACCCGCATTCATTGTTTCCTATCGGCTGTGATAGGTACTTCCCCTCTATTTCGACAACCTTGAATGGGACCGGCGTTCCACCGATATGTCTTCTTCGGACACTGAGTAACATTAAAGGGAGAAACATTAGAAAGTGATATGTGTGATTAGAAAATAATATGTTATTAGGATCGCTTACTAATTCAGCACTGCCACCAGTGCATCCAGATGATGAAATGGTTTTTTCTTTGAGTCCCACACCTCGAGCAGATTTTTGGCAAGATTAACACAAATGAAGACGAAATGGTTGTTGCAATCACAAAATCCTAATTATCGAATAATCTTAACGAAAAAAGAAGCATAAAATTAAAAGCCGAGAACACATACTCACAGTTGTAGGATAGAAGTATGTGGGTTTTCTTCATCATCGTGAATTCATCGAAAATAGCAATCAATCTCTGTTTCAGGTCTTCCACATCACATCCATACAGGCCTAGACATTTCCTCTCATTGACTCGCATGGGTCCAAGAAGCCTATGTAATCCTATTTGCTTTTTAGAATGCAAAATTTTGCTATACACCTATATAAAATCATAGAAAGTGCTCAAAAGTTAACAATTTGTGTCTCGAGAGAGTAGTTAATTGTAAAATCGTGTGTGTAGGGTACTTACATAGTCCACAGCGTCAACATTTGAACATCGAGAGAGCATTTCTGGTATAGCTGGAACAAGCACTCCCACTCGACATCGAACTTCTCTTCTTTAGGATAATGGAAAACATGTGGCGAACGGATAATAACCTCAAAACCAAAGTCATCCGTCTCTATTGCTTAAGCCATGTAATATTCATGTAACTGGCGCATATATGTTGTCAGATTTTTATACTCATGATCAGGAACCAAAAGATTGCTCCTTTCATACTTCATTGCCGGTGTTGTCGTGCCTTGTACATCATAATAGATGGTCGCGGCCTCTTCCATGGTTAATATTGGGTTGTCTTCGACGTACTTCTATATGTTCCTTAAATCTTTATTGTGTATTTCTTCGTCTCTTATTGTAGCGTATTTATTCTGTGTTTGCCTTTCAAATTCGTACTTCAAAAAAACGAAGGCAGTGAGGCATAGAGATTGAAGAAACTAACACAATCTTCCTTCGAGATGTGTGCTGTAAATTTTTATTTCATCAAGGTTGTAATGCTGCCACTAAATGGCCTTTTTCTTTTCTGTTGGTCCAATTTGGGAGCATTAGCGACCGAATCAAATGACCTTTTCTACGACTACGAGGATGTCCTTGATCTTGTTTTGGGCTGAGGTGGATGACGATGAGAATTCTATTTTCCCGACGCTGATGAAGATGGAGGAGGAGGAGGAGGAATCTCTTTTCTCAGGGCTGATGAAGATGGAGTCGGACGAGGAGGAATAGAAGGAGACCTCTGTCTTCTTAGGGGTGATGGTTCCGGATGAGGAGAGGAGTGATCTCTGTTGGGAGATGGTGAGTGGTCATCGCGGGTGGGCGAAGACTCGTAGTCATCCTCATCATCAGAGAACAATTGATGGTCAAGCTTAATGAAGCATTTACGCTAGGCCACTTGAGAGCCCTTGTTTTGACCAAGTTTCGGCCTGTCTTCCACTATGGAGTACTCAATGGGTATCTTGTTATACTTCTTATCAAGTATTTTGTCAATGGTGACGCTAGCATACCCTAGTGGAATTGGGCGGCCATTAATTGTCCTGTCTCCCACAGGCCTGGCCTGGCCGAGTGCCACCTTGTCCTTTGTCCATTCCTGATAGATGTACAACCTGACATTGAAGGGTTCAGTGATGTCGTCCACCGGATGAGGCACATTCGCCTCTTCTTGGTCGAGCGGGGTCGATCCGCAGCTGCTGTGACCCCTAACTGTGGGCTAAAGGCAGTAGGAGTAGGGTTTTGTGGTACTACAACCCCTTGGACAGCAAAATTTGCTTGACTCGTGCTTCAACGGTCACCTCAATCCATGCTTCCATTCTGTCTTCCATCTCTTTTAGTCTCCTCAAATACTCTTCCTCCTGTTCCGCTCCACCCCTCGAGCGGCTCCGGTAAGTGTTAGATTCTTAGGGGAATGCTAGTTTCCAAGGAACAACACTGGTTCCTCTAGTGCGACCGGGGTGCTCCTTGGTTTCGAGTGCTTGGGTGAGCACGTCTTTCTCCCTATTAGAGTGCGAGTCCCTTGCCTCGCCTCCTTAGTTACATGGGAGATCCTTTGGATGAGTTCGCTCATGGGTTGATTTGAGGAGCTAAAGCTCCCATCCTCGGCGTGCCGTACATTTCTTCCCATACAGTATAATACCGATCTAGGCTCCCAATCGACGGTCTCAACCTGAACGCCTTCCTCAGCAAGGCGATCCATCTTTTGAAGTTCTGCTTCAAATTCTGGCATCTTTTTAGCGTAGCCATGAGAGCCGAGATGATGAGGATTCGTTGCTTTCTGCGAATTCTCCTTATTCTTCCTGCTCAGTTCTAAGTACTCCTCGGATAACCTATATTTCTTGAAATCCTGCCAGAAGTCCTTCTGCTTGCTAAACTATCCACCATCGAAATCTGGCTCTTTATTTTGGAGGACAAAATTCTTGTACAATGTCCCCTTGAAATTCTTGAAGCTTGTCCCCATGATTTCTTTTGCTTTTTTCTTGACTAACTCCCTGTCATACTCGGCTAGGAAAGTGAAATACTCTAGGATGTTGACATCCCATATGTAATCCTTCTCACTTTTGGGAACCCTTCACTAGTCATCATCTTTCCCAATCCACTTCCTATACTTAATCAGGATGAAGTCCCTAACAAGTAACCCGAGGATAGTCTTATATTTGGTCAAAGCTATAGGCGGTGAGAGTGGATCCCCAAATTCATTGAACTCAATAATGTGCTAGTGTGCATTCCTACCAACAGGAATCTTTGACACGCCTCGCTTGGATCTGGCTTTCCTGCTACCCGAACCCTCTGGCTCCTCGGCCGGCGGAGGCTCTTACTAGAGACACCAAGTAAGCTATGACCCTCTCAATTGATTAATGTGTGTGGCTACATAGTCACATGATACCAAAGTTACCTGGCCGTCTTGGTCATTTTGACCTAGATTGAGTAGGCCGAACAGGGTCCATGGCTGCTCGTCCTCACCGACTTGATTGACACCGTCACCGTTTGTTGGATCATGCGGCTCTCCCGTCCCAGTGATATCAGCCGCTTCTTGTTGCCGATCTATTCTTCGACAATGGGGTAACAGGCGACGATGAGTCATGGCTATGACATGATCATGGTTAGTTTTAGCCGTGGACAACTACTAATAGCATATGTTCATATATATATATATATAATATGTTTAATGCAAAGTCTAATAATAAGTCCACATACAACAAATTCAAATAATAGCATATGTTCACCTAGAACAAATTCATTGTTTGATTGACCACATACAACAAAGTTCACCTACTGTTCTACAAAACTATGCCTACATCAACTTCCAAATAAGAAAAGCGATGACCATAGCCATAAATAAAAGCATGACATCTTTTCAAGACCAAGGAGCAATTCTCCTAATCTTCACATCTTTGGCGGGTGGCTTCTCTTCGATCTCCAGTGCCAGTGGATGGCCATGGTTTGCATTCATTGGACCATAGTAGGCCGGTTGCCCATGGTTTGCAAGGTAGGCCGGATGACTATAGTAGGCCCTCAAAGCTTTAGCTTTTGTGTTGTATTTTTTATGCAAATTACTAGGGTAGCGATGGACTTGAGCATAGCAATCTTCCCAGATTCGATAAATCCCAGGTATGTGACCAACATGCACTACATACCATGCCATGGTTGCCTATACATTTAAGTAAATTAGGCATGTGGTAAGTGGTAATGGTAACTCACTGAACAAGAGTTATTATTCAAGTTATATGGCCAAACTAAATCTATTTAATGTTCTTTATCCTTGACATGATAAAAAATTACCTCAATAATTGGACTATTTATTATTCGGAGATCAATGTGGTTTAGTAATCATACTTGCTGCTGTTGCCGAGCCAATTTTAAAAGTTGTCTTTAACTTTTTTCAAGAACAAACATCTATAGATGTCTTTTTTAAGCATGCTATACATTTCATCAAAATCAATTGACACTCTACCTATAGCGATTATACCTGTACACATTTGACAAGAATCCATCATTGCTTAAGCAAGAGCAGAAATTTTTATCTAACTTTTACACAAACAGAACACTCCCGACCATCACAAATAAGACGTCCACAGTCATTAACATGTACCTTTGACTGCTAGTTTCCATTGCTTGCAATAATTACAAAGTACAGAGATATCATAATATTATGCAACTTCTCTTCGAGACAGATATGCTCATATCATTGTCACATATTCAATCTAACTATATCAAGAGGTGTTGATGACCAATGTTTAAATACTTAGACTGCACACAGCGCAAAAAGGTCACTTAGCTGTGACTCGAGGGAATAACTTGTTGCGACAACAAGCAAATAACACCAATGGTTCTTAATCAGTTTAGGGCCATGATTACTAGGTCCTCAACAAATCAGTAGGTAGCATAATCTCTTCAGGGAAAAACTAACTGGTTTATGTAACATCATGTACATACAAGGATAGCTAAACCAAGGAGTAACAACATGTAACTCAATCGAATAGGAATCAGCTGCTATTGGGAAGACAACAACCGTGGGGCATTTCATCAAACACTTAGCGGGCAGTGAGCCACGCACTCACCATGGGGGTGGGAAAAGTAGCTGTCCGCGCGCTCCTAAAGGCCTCGGCGGTGCTTCGGCGTGGGGTGGTGGACGGCGTGGGGAGTGCTCCGGTGTGGGGCGATGCACAGGCGTCAGCGTCAAAGAAGAGGAGCGTGGGGCTAGGAACGGAGGCGCGGGGGGCGGTGGATGTGTGCTCCGACGTGGGGCGGTGCACGGGCGTCGGCATCAAAGAAGAGGAGCGCGGGACTGGGAACGGCGACGCGGGGGGCGGTGGACGTGTGCTCCGGCATGGGGCAGTGCACCGGTGTCGGCGTCGAAGAAGAGGAGCGCGGGGCTGGGAACGGTTGGCGCGGGGTTAAAATTTGGATAATTTCAACCCACGCCGGGCTTTTATACCAGACCACATCACTACGGGTTCTAATTATAAACCGACAGTGATGGGGGTACATCACTGCCGGTTGTAAGTCTAAACCGATAGAGATGTAGAAATATCACTGTCGGGTCATTCTTTAAACCGGTAGTGATTGTCGTGTAGCGGTTACAGCATAAGTATATTATCTTTTCCACTTCTTTCGAATACCTCCTACTGGCTCAACGGTTAAGACCCCACAACTTAGCCCCCAATACCCGTGTTCAAATCTCGAGCGGCACAATTTTTTTGTTTAATTTTATAATTTATTAAGCGGTCTAAAGGTCAAAAATACAAAATAAATAAACCTTGGCACACATCATATACTAGCGTAGCGGTTAAGTGTCTCAACTCTGTAGCCCGAGACCCGAGCTAAAACCCGAGGGTTGGCACAATTTTTTTAATTTTTTATATATCACTGCCGGTTTTCAAAATAAACCGACAGTAATAACCAGCATCAATGTCGGTTTCTTCTCACCACTGTCAATTTTTTAAAACCGACATTGATGTTTATATATATTAAAAAATTTCTTTTATATACTGAATAAATAGAAGCATATGTATTCCTATGTCGAAATAGCTTGAAATTTTTTTGGCAAGCTTGTACACCCAAATTAAGATCCCACACAGGATCTTAGGTTTTTTAATTATTTTTTTATTTATTATATTTTTCTGTGTGCTGAATGAGACAAAAGAGTGTGAATTTCATCTTGCACCCAATAGATTTTTTTTCATCCACCTCCACAAAATTCTTATCCATAGGGCACATTAGAGCCTATATAAAAGTTTGGCACTATTCTAGATCTTTTCGTGGGTAGACTCAGTTCAACATATAATTAGTAGGTGTCGTCGCGCGAAAATTCAATTAAACCTCAGAAAGTAGCAAACCATCTTCAAAAAATTCCAAACTTGGAGTTTTCTTCACATGTGGCACGTGCAAGCCTGAGAATAATTTTGAGACCAATACGACACCGGAATACGTACGAACCACATAAACCTTGATAACCTATGTGTATAGTCATGGTTCGATGAAAAGGCAAATGTACCTCTATGAAACATGTATACTCCGCCTATGTCAAAATGGCTTGAATTTTTTTTGGCAAGCATGTACACCCAAATTAAGACCCCACGTAGGATCTGAGGTTTTTCTGATCATTTTTTATTTATTATATTTTTTGTGTGCTGAATGAGACAAAAGAGGGTGAATTTCATCTTGGACCCAATAGATTTTTTTCATTCACCTCTATAAAATTCTTATCCCTAGGGCACATTAAAACCTATGTAAAAGTTTGGCACCATTCTGAATCTTTTCGTAGATAGACTCAGTTCAACCTATAATTAATAGGTGTCGTCGCGCGGAAATTAAATTAAACCTCAGAAAGTAGCAAACCATCTCCGAAAAATTCCAAACTTGGTGTTTACTTCACACATGGCACATGCAAGCCTGAGGATAATTTTGAGACCAATACGACACCGGAATACCTATGAACCATAGAAAACTTGATAACCTACGTGTATAGTCATGGTTCGATGAAAAGGCAAATGTACCTCTGTGAAGCATGTATACTCCGCCTATGTCGAAATAGCTTAAAATTTTTTTGGCAAGCATGTACACCCAAATTAAGACCCCACACAGGATCTGAGGTTTTTCTGATCAGTTTTTTATTTAATATATTTTTCTCTGTGCCAAATGAGACAAAAGAGTGTGAATTTCATCTTAGACCCAATAGATTTTTTCATCCACCTCCACAAAATTCTTATCCTAGGGCACATTAGAGCCTGTGTAAAGGTTTGGCACCATTTCAGATCTTTTCGTGGATAGACTCAGTTCAACCTATAATTAATAGGTGTCGTCGCGCGGAAATTCAATTAAACCTCATAAAGTAGCAAACCATCTCCGGAAAATCCCAAACTTGATGTTTCCTTCACACGTGGCACATGCAAGCCTAAGAATAATTTTGAGACCAATACGACACCGGAATATATATTTCTAGTTGCCCAACAAATGTTACACGAATTACATGCATGACAATAATTAAACACGTAAAGCCGTTCGTATTAAAATTAGAAGCCAATTAAACTACGACCTTGAAAACTTAGCTAAATAAACATTAATTACTATCAGAATCACTGCCGAGATCGATCGGGCCACGCACACTAACATGCCTCTGTAGCCATATATGGTAATTGATGTCTCGGATTATGTATCCGCTTGTATCGATGAAGTCCAATGCCCGTATGAGTGCACTCTCTCGTGCCTCATAATACCGAAAGAATGGTCGGTCATAGATGTAACCTACTGAACGACCACTGCCCCTGTTAGTAATCCTTATGTAGTACTAGTGTCCTTCTACAATGAGCTGGCCGAGGTTACCATTGCAGAAGTCTTAATCGTACCCGAGTTGCTCCGTAGCTTGGTCGAGAACGGCCCACAAGCCACATGCAGCATAGGTAAGGTCCTGGAGCGCAATCTGCATGCGGAGAAAAAGAAAAAAAATAGAGAATGTTATTATAATAATAAACAACAAATAACCACGACTCAGGTATAAGTGACCATTTTACCACATCCACATGGTTGTAGCTCACAAACCATTCGCTTGCTTGCGAGACGGGGATATCACCAACATTCAAAGCAAGTGCCTTGAAGTGTGAGAAATCAGACACATCATAGCAAATATATCGAAGTGCCTCTAAACAGATGCGCACGACACTTAATTGGGCGCTTATCACGTCCGAGCTCTGTATTCCCGTCCCGTGGATATGGTTCCGATGATTTGAACCCCTCACAGGGATAAAAAAATGAGTTCACACGTCCATAGCCGACCACTTGCAATAGATGTCGCGTTCTCGACGATGTCCAAGATAAAGAAATAGCTAAGTGCTATTCGCAGCCAATCTATTAGGGATATAGTCTGTGACATATATGCATGCAACACTGATATTAAACTAATTACACTTATTTGTTAGCATCAAAAAACAAAAGATGTTGGAAAATATTTCAAACAATAGCTGAAACAGGGAACCGTGGAATGGCCACATTAGGAGCGAATGGCTCATTGCCAGGGTGAAAACCTAGTTCTTATGGTGGGGGAGGTCCATTGTTCATACCACCTGATCGATAAAATGTAAAAAAAATGAACATAAAATATATGCACAAAAAAATTCTTCCAAGTAAAATGTGGCAACATAATTAAATATAGATCGAATGTAAGGAATAAGAATATATATAAATGTAGAATGCAAAGAAACATGAATATAAATATAGATCAAATGAATATAGATAGAATATTGGAGAAGACACCATATCAATACCATTGAAAAATACAGGAGTCATGACCAAATCACGTAGAGAGAGAGTGGATGTCTTGAGAAGTGAGAGTGAAATGTGATAAATGAGACTAAGAGAGTTCGTGGGTGGGTGAGATCGATGTATGTGGCCGGCAGTTTGTTTTATATAGGGGGGCATGGACATCACTGCCAGTTTTTAAATAGAACCGATAGTGAATGTGGCCTCATGTGTGCACCATTTTGGTGGACTACGATGCTTAACGATATCTATAGTTTGTTGTGAGAAAAAAACATTGTATCATGACTAATAAGGTCTGGCTGAAACCAACATGTATGGAGAGGCTAGCTCCTATACGAGTGCCATTTTGTAGGGGCTAGCAGTCATGGTATATTTTTATTTCTAAACTAAAGTTGTTGGGGTAGGTGGGAGCAGTGTTCCAACTGTTGTGGTCATGGGAGCACTGTTGGCATGTGAGGAGCATCTACACATCACTGTCGGTTTTAGTTTAAAAGGCGACAGTGAATTGGGCCTTCTGTGTCGGTTTGAGCAACCGACTGTGATAGAAGCTATCACTGCCGGTTTTAAAACCAAAACCGGTAGTGAAGGGCCCTGCCGCCATCTTTTAGTAAAAAAATATAAAAAAACACTGTCGGTTTGGAGCCTGCCATCGCAGCCTTTTTGTAAAAAATATAAAAAAGTTTGGACCACCTGAGATTCGAGCGCGGGTCGCGGGATCGAGAGTGCGCGGCCTTAATCGCTGAGTTAGGATAGTAAGTTCATTTAGAATGATTTTATTTTTTTATTTTATCCCATTGTAATGCACTACTAAATAATAAATGCAAAATCAAAAAAGTTTGGCCCACCTGGGATTCGAGTGCGGGTCTCAGAGTACAGAGTGCGCGGCCTTAACCGCTGAGCTAGGATAGGGAGTTCGCTTAGTTTGCTTTTCTTTATTTATTTATTAATAGAAATAATGATGTTAGTTTATATTCTAAAATAACACAAAAATTTGTGTCTTGATTATTTAATTCTATGATAATTAATTAATGGTCTATAATTATCAAATAATAGTGTTTGTGGACATCATCTTAATATTTGATTACATAGTCAATAATTAAATTGTATAGATGCGCACAAAATATAAATTAAATATTCAGTACGAATTACTGATACAACGTCTGCATAATGATTACATAGTTAACAATAATCTAACTATCTTTAGATGCATCAACAATGAGGGCCTCATTGTGATCAATTTGTACGTAAGCAGGTTCGTCACCCTCTTGAAGGATAGGTAGGGGTACGTTCGCCCCGAATGGAGGCATTTTCTGATAGCCCCTGTAGTCTTCTTCATCCATCACTCTATCGACACTGATAATCTTCCTTTTTCCTTCTAGGACTACTTTTAGTCTTCCTTTTGTCTTGTTGTCCCTTGCATAGAAGACTTGCATAACATCTCTTGCAAGGACGAAGGGGACGTCTCTGTATGTGGTCTTAGTGAGATCAACGGTAGTGAACCCTTTCGCTATCATTGTTGATTTCCTCGAGCCGAACCCATTGGCAGCGAAAAAGAGCTGCCTTCAACGAACCATAGTATGTCACCTGCACGTTGCTGTTTTCATCGTGAGCATCAAAACGAACACCACAATTTTGGTATGTGCTCTTTCCATCTTGCTTTTTTGTGTAAAATATGAATCCATTGATCTCATACCCTTGGTACTTAAGATATGTACTCGAAGGTCCCTTGGCTAAGGCATCCAGTTGATTACCCAACTTTATTCCAAGCAAGAGACGTTGCAACCAGCTGACAAATTTCTCCTTATGTTTTTTATCCAGCCAAGCCTGTGACCTGCTCAAATACAGAGTTTGCAGTGATTGCCTGTGCTCGTCAATGTATGGCATCACACCCTCGGCTTGTTGGAGAACAGCGAACTGTGCCCGTCTGAAAGAAACAGGGTCGTCTACTATAACAGATTTCTCCCCAATCGTTCCTTTGCCACATAGTCGTCCCTCGTGACGAGATTCTGGAACTCCGACCCTTTTGATGTCCAGATAATATGTGCAGAACTCAATGGCCTCCTCCATTGACCATCCTTCAACCATGCCCCTTCTGGCCTAAATCTATTCCTAACATACCTCCTAAAAACTTTCATCAATCATTCGAAAGGGAACATCTGATGCAGGTACATTGGGCCAAGGGCTCTAATTTGGTCAACAAGATAAATGAGCAGATGCAATGAGATATCAAAGTAGGTTGGTGGAAAATGCATCTCAAGCCTAACGAGAGTTTTGGCTATGTCCCGCTGTAGCTGCTCTAGCGTGGACACATCAATAACCTTTTTTGAGATCGCATTGAAGAACGAGCAAAGCTTTATGATTGGAGCGCGGACCTTTAGGGGGAGGATACCACGTAGGGCAAAGGGAGCAGCTGAGTCATAATGACATGACAGTCATGGGCTTTCATAGGGCCATAGTTGAACTTGAGTTCTCTCATGTTCACTAGCCTCTTCGGGTTTGTACAGTAGCCCGTCGGGACTTTGAGTTCATTGAAGAAAGAAATAAGCGCACGCTTTTCTTCCCTCTTCAATGTCCATGACGCAACCGGAAGTTCGAACTGGCCATTCTCTAGCTCCACGGGATGCAGCTCCTTCCTAATTCCCAAGTGTTGCATGTCCAGGCATGTGGCTAGTGAATCCTTCGATGTCCCCCCGGTGTCCATCAAGGTTTTAAGAGTGTTAGCGCACACGTTTTTAGTGATGTGCATGGGATCAAGACAGTGGCGCATACTCAGAAATAGCCAGTAAGGTAGTTTCCAGAAAACTAATTTTTTCATCCAAACGCTCCCATCAGGCGTTGCTACTGCATTGTCCCCCTTCCTAAGGACAACCTCCAGTTTGTTGAGTTCTCAAAGTATCGCAGGCCCGTCTCGATATTTTGGAGCTAAGCGTTTCTCAATAGTACCATTGAAATCTTTTCTGTTCCTACGGTAAGGGTGATCCTTAGGTAGGAACCTATGGTGTCCCATATAAACTATCTTTGAGTTATTTGGCAGATTTACCGCATCGGTGTCGTCCAAGCACTCGACACATCCAGTATAGCCTTTTGTCTTCTCTCCGGACAACGAACCTCGACCTGGCAGGTCGGTGATTGTAGCAATAAGTACTCCCTTGATCGTGACATGTTCCTTTTTATACTCGTCCCAAACATCCAGCACACCCTTTTCAAACATCTCCACTAGTTCATCGATCACTAGTTCTAGAAACACATCGATGTCATTCCCAGGTTGTCTTGGCCATTGGTTCAGTAGTGGCATCTGGATGTACAACCGCTTCATACAGACCCAAGGTGGAAGGTTGTATATACAGAGCATCATTGGCCAGGTGCTAAGATTGCTTCTGACCTGGTCAAAAGGATTCATCCCATCTGTGCTCAAAGCAAACCAAAGGTGCCTTACCTCTCCACCGATGTCCTTATAGAACATAGTATTGACAGTCCTCTAGTCATGCCCATTGGCGGGGTGCCTCATCATTGTATCTTTCTTACGCTCTTTACCATACCAGCGCAACAGCTTGGCTGACTTTGCACATGCAAACAGCCTATGCACCCGGGGAGCTATAGGGAAATACCAAACGACCTTTACGGGACCTCCTCTGGTCTGGGTACCCTCATCTGACGGCCCTTCCTTGTACCGTAGAGCTTCACACTTGGGCCACTTGTCCAAGTCTTTGTATTTTTCTCCACGGTACAATATGCAATCATTGGAATACGCATAGATTTTGTCAACCTCGAGGCCGATGGGGCAGATCATTTGCTTGGCCAAATATGTCTTTTCTGACAACTCGTTTTTTTTGGAGCATTTTTCTTATTATACCTAACAACTGATCGAAGTCTTTATCGCTCAATCCTTTTGTCGATTTGAACTCTAGCAGCATGATGTCGGCTTCCAGTTTGCTCATTGGACAATTCCTATACAGTGGTGTTTTGCTATCTTGTCTTATTTTCTCTAGCTTTCTCAGTTGTCTTTCACTAAGACATCCGGTCTCTACATTACGTAGCAGCTGAGAAATGCCATCGTTATCCTCGGTGTCGTCAGCTAGCGTGTTCCTAAACACATTATTAACTCTGGCCATAGGTTCCGTGTTGACACTGGATTCCTCGTCAGCATCGTGGATGGCTACGTTAGGCATGTCCACATCATCATCGTTTCCCTGCAGAACATTCACACCAACCTCGTCATGCATAGTCCATATCGTATAGTTTGGCATGAACCCCCTGGTAATCAAGTGTGATCATATAGACTCAATTTGACGAAAGTTCCTATGATTCTTATAATCTTTGCATGGGCAGAAGATAGGGTTCCCATTCCCTGTATGGGCTTTGGCATCGGTGATAAACTAGCTGACGCCATGCATGCACCGCTTATCCGTTCGGGACAGATGCATCCACTCTCGATCCATCTCTGCACAAAAAAATACTGAGACAGTAATTACAAAGAATTAATAAGAAATCGAGCTTCATGAACAACAATTGTAGCTCGAAAGTACCATTTTTGGAAAACATTATTGTACACTAATTACTGAAAAATTGAAATTGGTAGCCCCGGCCCTGTAAATTGAAAATCGTAGTAAAAAACAATTATTGCACAATATTGAAGAACAACTATTCTACTCTACTTCTAAGAATTAATTTTAGCATCACATACTAACAATGATGATCTTGACCACCATGGAATAATTAGCTAGGAATTTAAATGTGTTCATAGCCACCAACCTTTTGGATGATGGATTCACCACAATTTGAGCCTTGCACAAATATCCAATTGAAAAAGTGCTCTTTAGAATGGAGAAAGAACTAGAATGAGAATCAAGCAATGTAGCCATCAAAACGAAGCTAATTAAGCAACAAAATCAAAGGAGTGGATGTTTGTTACTAACCTTAAAGCAAAAAGATCAAGCCATTCTTCAAAATCCAAGTACTAGCTTCATGGTGATGAGCAACCACAACAATAGAGGGAAGGGTCCGAACGCGCGCCTCTGTTCTCGGGATGGAAGATAAGAGGAAGGAGAGGATAGCTGCAGCCTTTTGTGTTGTAGGCTTATCACCGTCGGTTCTTGGCTAGAACCGACTGTGATAGAGCCCAATCACTGTTGGCTCTTAGCTTAAACCGGCAGTGATAAGTGGCCGCCAAAACACTGCTGGATCAAGCCACAAACCAGCAGTGATGTAGTCCTTCACTGCCGGTTTTAGCCCAGCCCCAATCATTTTTTTTATTTTTAAGCTCATAACTGACAGTGAAGGTACATCACTGCCGGTTCTCACAAATCCGACAGTGATGTGCAAATCTGGCGTAGTGTATATAATAGAGATTTTTATGCTAGAAAATCGGTCGTCATATATCCTCAGCGCCAAGGAACATGTGCTGCATTCAAAGAAATAATAAAATATTTGAAGTATCAATGATAGGTAACATTGAATAGTATAGAGAAGCTCTATCCTCAATTTCTAATGGTATATGGTTTTTTTGGTTAGTCAAATTATTAATTTTCTGTTTTTTTATGGAAATTAATTTTCTGCTTCAATATCAAACCTCACGTCATCTAGATACTGGAGATGAAAAGATTTTGATATTTCCATTGGCTAGTTAACTTGATTACTTAGGAAATTTTGTGTAATTTTAAGTTGTTTTTCTATGTACAATCAAGATCGATTGTATGAATAGAGGCTCCATTGCCTATTAATTTGGACCTGACCAGTATCCTTTTTTAGAGTGTGACGATGCTTTCATTATATATCTTTAAAACGTCGTATGCATATCTCTTGTTTGTAGTTTTTTGTCCACATGCTAGCACAGCCTGGTTACATAGGAATATGAGGCATCTGGGACGACATCTCCTGCAATCTGTTGCAACACAGCTGGAAAAACGGAAAATGTTGAGAATAAGTTACCCCATAATTTATCACCCAACAAATAGAACAAGCACTTTAAAAATGGTTAGAAAAGTATACTGTTGATTCCTTTAGGTATTTTTATTTTTACTTTTCTAGCTATTTTAACAGAGGAAAATTATATATAAAATGGATATTTTGTTTTAGAGGGTACATTGGTAACCGAGATTGTGCCCTTAAACATCTCACGTGAGTTTTATATTTTTGTATTGGATCTAGCCTGTCTCCTGCCCGGGCTATCGATTGCCACCACGCAGCCCGAACTCCTTCCGATTGCTCCCCGATGCCTTGGGCATCACCACTGTACAGATCATACAGAGTACCTTGGACAAGATAGATATTGTTCATTTTCCTGATGACGAGTACGTTTCTTGCACGAAACTTTGTCAGGCTGGTGCTACAAGAAAGGGCAGCTGCTGGTGGTGTACGAGTACATGCCCAACGGCAGCCTGGACCAGCACCTGTCCCCGCGGGGCATCCACCAGCAGTGCCCCGTGCTGAGTTGGGCAAGCTGCTACGACATCGCAGGCAACGTCACGGCGGGGCTCCACTACGTCCACCACCATAACACCCGCATGGTGCTCTACCATGACATCAAGACTAGCAGCCATCAACATATGTGTTCATGTTGGCGACATCAGCAGCAGCGTGCTCTAAACAAAAAATTCCATATACCACTAGAAATCCAGGATAGAGCTTCTCTATCCTATTCAATGGTACCCATCATGGATACTTCAAATAGTTTTATTATTTGTTTGAACTCATAATCTGAATGAGTCGCATATATATACATCCTATCACATGTTCCTCGGCGCTGAGGACATCCCTCAATAGTGGCAGATTTTCTAGCATTTTCGTATTGGCTGTCTTGCATTTCCAATAAGTTGTTTAACCATTGGCATGTGGATTGGTTTAGATCGATCTTAACCTGATGATTCATCATCATGAAGTATTCCTGTTTTCTAGAGCAACAAACCCAAATTTATGTTTGAAGCAAATTTACAGGAAATCCACTCACTACCAATTCTTAAACATTTGTCGAAACCACAATGAATCAGTATAACAGTGCTCGTCAATCATTTCATCGCCTACAATTAATATAGGCTGTGTCTATATAGTTTAGTATCTTTCATAAATGTTGAAATTAGTATAGTTCGACAAGTGGCATGAAACCACAAGATAGGAAAATTATTGCTTCATTAACAAATATTGCTTCATAAGGATACCTGAGAGACTACAATGAAAAAGATGTGTGGTGCTCGTTAGAAAAACCAGATTTCATTGACAAATTAACTTGATTTGTTATTATGAAATTTCAAGTTATATATTTTGTTGTTTTATATGACAGCCTACAATTTACAGTATAGATTGAGGTAGCATTGCCTACTCAGCCAACCAGTGATTTTGTGCTGCAAGCATCCCATTTTTTCTCCAGGAAATTAAAGGAAGCATTCGGCACACGATAACTAACTACACACGATTGATGGAGCACCAAATTTGGCAAAAAAGGGATTATAAGTGCACTCGGAACCTAGCAGATAGTGGAGCTGGCGGGAGCACAACACTGCCATTATTTAAAAATTTGTGGCATCTAGAACGTCTCCTCAAGGGGTAGTATGGCTGCCCGATTAGCAAATATTGCTATATGTAGTCAAGATTTGTGTTTCTCCTGATGTACTAATTTCCGGTGGAAAAAAACTGAACATGGTGCACATCGATATAGTTACTTCCTTATGTAGTGATGAGGAATTGTTGGAGATCGAACACAAAAAATAGATATCTTTGGATATTATGTCCATCGATATTATGCCTCATCCATATAGTCACAGTATATTTTAGTATCTGGTAGGGGAGCATCTTACATGTCAGCTTTTGGAAAATGTGGTGTGTGAGTGTATGTAAAGGTATTTGCTGAACATGGGTTCTATTTGCAAGAAAACATATTTTTAGGATTAGATCCCTTTAAGAATATGGACAAGTTGTAGTAGCTATTAGTGATAGCATTGTGTGGTTGGACGACTATAATGTAGTTTAGTAAAATGTGATATCATCGCATTGTTACATGTGAATGGCCCCATTCTTGTTCAACAAACTAAACTAGTTTTCCACAACCTATTGGATTCAGACGTGGTTCGCTGCTGCATAGGGAGGAAGAAACAACAAGAAAGAACATGAAAAATGGTTACAGACTCTTGGAGACAGTGATCATGGAGGTCTTCACTAAGTTTGGATGGAAGTTCTCGAATAGAATTGAAGCTTTTAGTTTTTTATCTTATCTCTCCAATGTATTTTGGTATGAGCCTAAGAGCTCGTGGTTGTACTTGAACAGCTGTGTATGTCATCAAACGATGTAGAGGCCAGAACCCTGTTCTATTATCTAAAAAATGCTGTTACAGAGAGCTCGTATGATTTATGAAGATAGAGAGGTAAGTGGAGTTCAAGCTATGAGCTGTGAAGCTCCAAATTTCACACCAAAAACTGTGTTAATTATTCGTACTTTCACTCACAGTGCATATGACCCGCTGTGATAGGGCCATTCCTCTAGTAGTGAAGGCCTCATTCACAATTCGATAAGTTCATTAGTGCAAGCAGTCAGATCCACAAGACGGCTGTCTAAACAAATTGAAGGATACATTTGTAGTTCTCCAATTTGTTTTCAAGCTGACGTTGTACGAACAGAATAACCTCTTGGTGATGTGCTAGCATATGGGTTGCCAGCACCTAATTCCTCCTTATGTTGTCACCGCGTTGACACATGGGACCCAATTAATTTCCACACAAATATATTTACTTGGCAGCTACCACGACATGAATTATTTTGTTGTCTCCGTAGAAAGAAAGTCGATGATGCGCCTTAATTTATTTGGCAGCCCGTCTGCCAATAATGTCATCCTTGGTGTCAACATCTAAGGAAACATAATTTCTATTGCCCTCTATTCTTGGTAGATTTTGCTTTGGTGATTGGCCTCCACGGACATTTTTCAGAGGTTTGTGTATTTTCCTTTGGGATTATTGGTCAGCAAGAAAATTCTTGAACCTGGAATAATATATGGCCCTACCTTAATATTCCTGTACATTGGTAGCCATAGCTACTAGTTGTAAGCCCTACTAATAAGTCTGACGGGTGAAATCAATTTGTTTTTCAATGGCACATGTCCCTAGCTAGGTTGTACTTCTCATTCCAGTCTTTTATATATACAGCATCAATCGTAGCTATACTCAATTCGTCTCGGCTAGTTCACTACCGCAAAATGGTTGCAACAAATAAAAGGGATATTAGTGGCAATCAGCAGTGCAGTGAGTTGTTTTAGGCATAGGAGGCATCTGGAACATCTCCTTCTGTGCTGCATCTGCAGATGGAGAAGATGGTCCAGTAGCCAGCCAAGTTCAGCTGGTACATCTCAGAGCAATTCATTGTAGCTAAGAGAACTGCAGGCCATCGCTGGGAGAACTGTTGCAAGAATTTTGTTGCGTGTTGTGTAGGATAGCATTGCTAAGAATCTTGCTTGCTGACTCGTCGGAAAGAAGGAAGATGTATGATCGGGAGGGAGAGTAGTCGATAGTACCAGTAAGCCGAACAGATGCAAACAACATTTTAGGCTATGTGTCGATGGAACTTGGGCCAAAAAATAGAGAACAGGTCTATATACTACTGGGCTGTACAAACAACCCGAACTTGTTTTCCATGTTGACATAGCCATTATAGAGAACTTGTGTGATTTGTGAAGATTGAGAGGGAAGTGGCTTTCAAGCTATGAGTTATATATGAAGCTCCAATTTCACACCACAAACTGTGGTAATTATTCGTACTTTCACTCACGGCGCGAATGACCCGTTGTGATATGGCCATTCCTCAAGTAATAAAGGCCTCACTTACATTTTGATAAGTTTACCAGTGCAAGCAGTCAGATCCACCGGACGAGTCTAAACAAACTAAATGATAAATTTGTACTTTTCCAATTAGTTTTAAAGCTGATGATGTACGAACAGAATATCCTCTTTGCGATGTGCATGCATGGGTTGCCAGCACATAATTTCTCCATTTCTGTTTGCCGTGTTGACACATGGGATCAAAAAATCGCCACGCAAATATAATTACTTGGCAGTTACCACGACATGAATTATTTTGTTGTGTCTCCATAAAAAGAAAGTCGATGCTGCACCTTAATTTCTTTGGCAGCCCGGCTGCCAATAATGTTGTCAACTTCTAAGGAAACATACTTCCTATATTGCCCTCTATTCTTTCTATTGCCCTCTATTCTTAGTAGATTTTGCTTGGTCAAAGGAGTTTTTTCATTGGTTTGTGCATTTTCCTTTGGGGTTATTGGTCAGCAAGAAAATTCTTGAACCTGGAATAATATATGGCCCTACCTTAATATTCCTGTATATTGGTGGCCATAGCTGCTAGTTGTAAGCCCTACTAATAAGTCTGACGAGTGAAATCAATTTGTTTTCTAATGTCACATGTCGCTAGGTTATACTTCTCATTCCATTCTTTTATATATACAGCATCAATCGTAGCTATACTCAATTCGTCTCGGCTAGTTCACTACCGCAAAATGGTTATAAAAGGGATATTAGTGGCAACCAGCAGTGCAGTGACTTGTTTTAGGCATAGGAAGCATCTGGAACATCTCGTCCTGTGTTGCATCTGCAGATGGAGAAGATGGTCCAGTAGCCAGCCAACTTCAGATGGTACATCTCTCTTCATTGTCAAGCTAGGAGAACTGCAGCCCATCGCTGGGAGAACTGTTGCAAGCACTTTGTTGCGTGTTGTGTAGGATAACATTGCTGAGAATCTTGCTTGCTAACTCTTTGATTCAAAACCGCATGCCGCTAATCTTGACCATACATGCACGCTAACGAAGCACACTCTCACATCTTTGATTCTTAGCATATAAACAAAATTTAATTGTATATGACATTATCCGACAAGGAGAATTGATATAAATATTACACAAAAGAGTTCTGACTTCACTAGTTGACTCGTCCAACCGCAACATCAAACTGGATATGTTGACACCAGCCTGATACAATATAAATTCTCACTAACACTAATCCGGAAGCCTGATACCAATAGAAAAACATGAAACTAATTGCAGCATTCTGTATTTCTGTTACCGACAGTTTGACACCAGCCTTCATCAGTTCTCGACTCTAGTTCTGGTGTTCACATGATGATGTGATTCCCTCAATGTAGCCCTTAACGATGGGGAATGGAGCTGAGTAGCATAGCGGGATGGCTCGGTAATCTCACAAGTCGTAGTAGCGAGGGGCTTGACATCACCATTTGAAGGTCGGAGGAGGATGTTGTGCCAGCGTGTTGAAGGGATCTCCCTAGGCACCATCGTTAGGGTGATAACAGATGGGTCAAGCGATCAGTGCTCCCCGATTTGTGTCATTTTTCTTTGCGGACCTTGGCACACGATTTTTTTCATTCCCATAGTGGACGAACTGGTCATCCAAGCAGCAAATTCCATATTGGACATAAAAGACAGTTGGACCTGTAGTGTACATGGGTTTTTGACTGATTATTGGGTTTCCAAACAGGTCCTAAGTAGTACTATTGTAACACCCTAGCCCGTTAGAAGCATGTTGTAGTTGTGTCGTTGCACCATGTGGCACATGAGGAGTTGTAGTTGGTTGGTTTATAGTACCATGCCTTGGAAGTTTAGGAGGGTGAGTGTCAACTTTATAATCCTTGTCATTCTAAGCGTAGCACCTCCCAGTTAACCCTTTTACAACAAGCAAGGAAGAAAGTGTAAGTGAGGCGCTACGCATATGCAGGCCCATTCCACATGCGGAGTTGGGCCATATAAGCAGATTTTTTATTGATGCGGCATTCGCTGCGTATGTGGTTAGTTGTCGAGGGCATTATCCCTTAAGGGGTTGAATGTAACACCCCTGCCCCTTATAAGCCTGTTGTGGTAGTGTTGTTGACTCATGTGGCACTTGAGGAGTTGTAGTTGGTGGGTTTAGTTCCACCTTGTAAGTTTAGGAGGGTCAAGGCTAGCTTATCATACTTATCATTTCAAACATAGCACCTTCAGGTTAACTCTTTTACATGAAGCGAGAACGAAAGTGTATATGAGGTGCTACGCAGATGCAGACCCGTTCCAAGTGCGGAGTTGGCCATATAAATAGATTTTAGATGAGGGGTGCTATAGATGGTATTCAGAACATCAAACGTTGGTTGGCAGTTGCATAGTAAGTCCTTTCACAGTCCTTGAGGATCGGAGATAGCAAGAGATATATATGAAGCTAAAATTTGGTGGATAGCTAACTACCAAACGCCATGTTCGCTTGGGTTATAAGCCGTATTTTTTCAGCCAACGAACAATATTTTCTCTCATAACAAATTAGCCAACAGTACTTTCAGCCATGGCTTATCAGCCAAGCGAACACGGCAAAAGTCATAACTTGCACAGTTGAAGATGACACCATGCAAATCGTATAATCCCTGCTTTTTCTTTTGCTTCGTAGAGTAGTTTTAAAAGTTTGGGCTGTTGCTCATTTAGAGTACAAGAGCTAGTAACTGTACCAGTGTTAGATCTAAGTTCATACGGATAAGTGTTAGAAACTCATGTCCCTTCATAAGCACCTAGTTATTTTGATACTCTCCCGTTTATACAGAACATTCTGCCCCTAGAGGCCCCCTCGTGTCTTCTCCCTCACTCTGCCCAGTTCGGCTGCTACCGATGTGGCCACTTTGGCAACACCGGCCGTAGCGCTGGCGGCCAGTAGGCACTACCCCAGTTCTTCACATCACTGTCGGTTCAAACCCTCCCCCCCCCCTCACTGCCAGATTTTGAACCGGCAGTAATGGGGGGTTGACATCACTACCGGTTACTATAAACCGTCAGTGATACCTATCAGTGCTGGTATCTCACCTGGCAATGATAGGCTTTAAAAAAACAAAAAAAAAAGAATACAATAAGCATGCTTCCTGCTTGCTGGAGCATCCTCGCTACTGCCACCACCACCACCGCCGTGGTCGCTGGCTACCACTGTCGCTCCATCAAGCAGTTCATCCAAAAACAATTCATACATTACAGATAAAGGAGGGATTCGACACATGACAAATCAACTCATCCACAAATCGATCCGTACATCACAAAGGAGAAGGGTTCAACGCATCACAATCAACTCAACCACAAATTGATTCATACAACATAAAAGAAGAGCTTGGTCTCACGCCATAGAGGGAGGGGACGGGAGGCCAGGAGGGGGAGAGAGTGGAGATGCCGGATGAGCTTGGTCTCGCGCCAGAGGCTACGCCCCTCGCCGCTCCAACGCCAGATCTGAGAAGACAGAGTGTGAGAGAGAGCACTGGGAAGGGGAGATTGCCGGGCAAAGAAAGAGTGAGAAAAGAGAGCACCATCATCCGGAGGTAGAAGAAGCCGCCGGCGCTGTCCTCTCGCCCACGCTACTCCCACTTGCCGGCGTTGGAGTGGATCCGCGCTCCCAGCCCGCGGCGGAGGAGAGATGCCGGTGGGTGACTGGGTGGTGCTCGGTGCCACGCACATGAGGGTGCGGGCGCACGGTAAGGTGGCGTGGCCAAAAGCAGCAGCGCTGCTGGAATGGGCGCATGACGAGGTGATGCGCGAGACGAGATGGCCTCCGCGTCCATGGAGAGTGCCGGCGGCCTCGTCCGTAAGGACGAGATTTGGGGAGGAGTTGGTCTGGCGAGTTGGGGAGGAGGAGAGGAAATATCTCACGGCCGAGTGGGAGGAGTTAACTAGGATGGATAAAAATTTCAGGTCCGGATCTATACTTCTATAGATCACTGCCAGGTTTGGTAATACAATCGACATTGATATCCATCGCTGTCGGTTTGCTAGAAAATCCGGCAGTAATAGGCTTTTTCCTTATGAACCGGCAGTGATGTAACTATTAGTGTCGGTTTTGAAATTCTGGCAGTGATGGACCAACAGTGATTTGTTTATTCTGTAGTAGTGAGGTGCCACGCAAAAAAAAAACTCCCCAATGCCCTTCTCTCTCCGCCGTATCCTCTCTTTTTGCATCTCAAATTTCTCCTAAATCACTCGATTCTTCACTGCTATGGCCTGATCCTTGCCTCTGGTGGCCGGATCCGTGCTGTGGAGAGTGGATCCCTAGAGGACCATGGTTGCCCGACATAGGTTGCTACCAACCATGGTGGTAGCTGCGATCGTTGTGCTCATGATATGGCCGCGCAGTGAAGGGCACGAGTGTTACAGCCACAGAAGCCCCCACCTTTGCGAGCTCTCCGGGCCACCGAGATGCTCTGAGTCAGGTGCAGCACTAGGTCTGCTTCGCCCTCGTGCATGAGATGTTCAACACATTGATGTAGGGTGGCAGTGTGGACCTTGTCCTCTATGGCGGCTCCAGGGCACTAGTACTTGGGTGCTGCGAGGAGGGACGATTCCAAGGTTGACTCCCTGCCTAGCCAAGCTGCTAGTATCACCAAGTGTTTCTGGTGAGGCCAAGCTCAGGACGCGTCCGCTCAACAGCCTTGTGGACACCATCTGGAGAAAGCTGTGTTCGTGCTTGATGTGTTCTTGTGGGTCGTCAGATGATGGCCTAGGGCATGGCGCCATTGGCACGGCGCAGACAGTCACTCACGAGGGTCACGAGGTGGAACTCAGTGCATGAGCACGGCCTTGGTGCCGTGCTTCTGGGAAGGCTTGTCGCTGCCGTTGTGGTGCGGGATCTGCTTCTGGTGGCTAAGCTCGGCTTGTCGTGCCCTGCGTTGCCACAGATGTATGGAATCTTGGTGAAAACCTTGTCTAGCTTTTGCTACGGGCCAGCGATGATGACACAACGGGCCAGCGATGATGACACAACTGGCATCATATCCCTCCCTAGAGGTATCGTTGAAGATTCTGTTGCTTCTATCAGCTTAATGGAGCAGGCCTCAGGGCGAAAGCCCTTCCTAGTTTTATGCTTTGGTCATTGAGGGTGCGTCCGTGGACGTCACACCCCTTGTTGAAGACATCGATACAAGTACTCTTGTGGCCTTTCGCGCTCTGGCCCCTACTTGAGCTCTCCCCGGTTGACATCCCACACCATTTTGCTATTGGTCTACCCTTCTACGCCTTGCCATTTTCATATACTAGTTGCTGGTAAGTGTTCGTCTTTCATGGCTTGCTCTATCATCATCTAGGTCACTTGAACACTTCGCCTCATCATATGCTTAGTTGCAGGACCATGATCTCCTCTGATGGATCTCCTCGTTCTCCTCTTGATGGTCCTCCCTCCTTTGAGGCTTGCTCTTCACAAAGGGCGTAGGTGGGCATCGGTTGGATCCGGATACTCCACATAGGCGAAGCAATTCAAGGTTGTCACATGTTAGTTCTGACTCAAAGCCTTACAACTACCTGGCCTAAACTTTATAGCTACTTTGCGGAATAGGGATCTTCGGCGATTGTCACTTATCGGTGGCACTAGTCAGGAATGTAGTGCTCGCACTCGTTCTAGGCTGAACCCTGTACCTGAACTCTGTTGTTATTTTGTTTGTTTTGGTGTTGCTGTCGTAATCCGCTTCTCGCCGAATATGCTAGTTCTCTGACCTTCACGGGTCACCCTTATAATTGGTGGTTTGCACCCTCCATTCCTAGCCTCACGGGTATATATCTGCAGAAAGTTATTCGCATGAGGCGAACCAGTCGTTCTATGTGGTGCACCATTTTTCTGTGTCACGTGTCAGGCAAGCATAAGAAACTGCAAGTCGTGATGGGTTACCACACATCAAATTGTTCATGTTGTCGAAGTGTTGAAGCGGCAACAAATATGGACCGCCTTTTCCTAGCATGTTATGATCCAAGGACACAATGCCTTTTCTCCTATTGAATAAATAGTTAATTAAATGGCCATTTAGCTAATTTAATCACATTTAAAATGATTATGTTTAGAGCAAGGATAATAAGTAAGCCGGCATCCGGCTGCCGGCTGCTAGCAGGCTTATACCAATGCCATCTAACTAACAGCCTTCATGGTATACTAGACTAGCTAGAAGAGTCGACTGTAAAGGACAGTTAGGCATTTATCATATGTATGTGCAAACCAACGTTGATTGGCAAGAGTATCTTTTCCAGCCTGCCTCTCTATCCGCACCGGACTCAAGCGGGCTTTATTGTCTCGAACGTTGTACATGTTTCAGCCCGGCAATAGATCGAGTGCCCGCTTCCATATCTCTCATCTATTACAGGATTTTGATGATGGATTTCTTTGCAGTCTGTTACTATACTTGCTCTTAGACTGACTCCAACAGACTACCTAAACCCAAAAATGAGTATCCCACAGTACTTTTGCCTATCAAATACCGGCTCCAACGGATCACCCAAACACACGACGCATTTTGGCTACCGGGGCAAAGGAAACGCAAAAAAGTATTGCCTCTCTCCTCGCTACGCCAATCTCCGACGGTGGAGCTCGCCCGCGGAAGCAAGGAATGGCCGAGCTTCCCTTCCCTCTCGGCACACACGACCGCCGCCTGGGAGCACCACCTTGGACCCCGCTCACCGCGTAGCACAAGCTGAGCCGGCGTAGCCTTGGGCCGCTGCCGCCGTCGGGGAACTCGAGCTGAAGCTCGCGCGCGCACTCCCGGCGGTGGATCCTGCAACGACCACGCGCGGGGACGCTCCCGGCGGCGGCGGTGCATCCTTGACGGGCGCAGGTGCAGGGGCGGCCTCACGACGACAGCGGTGCATCGGATCCGCCCGAAGCACAGCTGCGGCGGCACTCGTCCCTCAGATCCGGTGGCAACACTCTTCTCCCTCAGATCCGGCCTGGCCGAGGTCCTCTAGGCGGCAGCGAGACGGATCCCGACGGTGCAGGGAGGATCCGGTGACCCTGCAGGAGCAGCGCCCTCTCTTCCTCTTCCTCCTGCAGATATCGGTGGCTAGCGGCGGATCCAGCACCGGTGCAGCCGGAGCACCTCCACCGCGTCGAAGCGCCGCCGGAGCCGAGCGTCGAGGCTGCCACCGTCGCCGTGCTCTGCCCTGCTCCATCCCTTCCCCTCCGGTCTGCCTCTTCCCTTCTGCCCTCCTCTGCTCCGCTTTCTCCCCCTCTGCAACACCCTCGGTAGGCCAACGCCGACACTACAAGCTGGCGCGGGTGGCGAAGGAGGTCCTGGCCGCGTGTGCCGTCGCCATCGTGCAAGGTGCGGAGCGTGGCGTTAGACCTCGCCGTCACCGGGGCCGCGACGTGGGCGTCCTCATCAACAACGCCGGCGCTTCGGGATGGGGGTCGCTGTTGGAGAGGACTCAGTTATGGGTCGATGACATTTTCCTGTACGTAACCCAAAATCGGAAATGAGGCTCAGGTTTAGGTCTCCGTCATTGGAGACCGTCTTAGGGCGTCCCAACAAGGGGCTCGCAGCTAGCTCGGTAGCTTACGTGGAGGAGAGAGAGCCGAAGAAAATCAGTCGCTAACGCCTCCCATCTCGCTAGGCTCGCAGAGGTCCCGATGAACCGCATTATCTCTGACTAGTTGTCCCACCCGTGCGACTCATATTGTTTATGTTTTTTTATTCCCACACTACACCAGCTCAGCTAGCAATTTCTCATGCTTGTTGCGGACGCCCTTAGACCGTTTAGACTATTTTTAAAAATTTAAGTGGCCTACCCTTTTAATTCATTTAGAGTCTAAACGACACTACTGGAGACGGCCTCTTTGCCGAGGGCGGCCCTCGGCAAAGAGCTCTCGGGGAATTTTGACATGACGAAAAGAGGGTCTTTGCCGAGGGCCCTTTATCGGGCACTCGGCAAAGCCTTTGCCGAGGGCTGGAGCGGCACTCGGCAAAGAAAAGCAGCCGTCATGGCGCTGACGCCTGGGACGGAGTCTTTGCCGAGGGCCGTCTTCGGGGGCCCTCGGCAAAGAATTATTCTTTTTTTTTTGAAAAATCTTTGCCGAGGGCCTCCAACCATGGCCCTCGGCAAAGAAATGTGCAGAATTTTTTCAAAAAATCTTTGCCGAGGGCAATGGGACGGTCCTCGGCAAAGAATTGTTCTTTTTTTTTAAAAATCTTTGCCGAGGGCCTCCAACCATGGCCCTCGGCAAAGAAATGTTACAGAAATTTTATTTTTTTTAAAAAAAATCTTTGCCGAGGGCAATGGGACGGCCCTCGGTAAAGGACCCTTCTTTGCCGAGGGCCTTGGTCATTGCCCTCGGCAAAGAGGCAGAAATTTAAATTTTTTTTTGTTTTTTGCATTCCATCGACACAAGCATTTTATATATATATATATATATATCAACCATCACACATATATATATATATATCACACAGAACCCATTTTCTCACAATATATCACAACCATAATTGTGAACCACAAATCATAATATATTACAACGACAAGTCACATGTTCATCATCATTCACATGTTTATTACGACAAGTTCATGAAATTCAAGCATAAGTCAGAACCATAAACCACAAATATTACAATAAAGTCCAACCACATCACCTAGCACTAGTCCTAATCAAGGTAGCCTATGAGACGGTGGTGAAGGAAAGGCGGGATCACCCGGTGACGCACTACCAAATTGATTGGAACCCGCGGACGGAGGCTGCACAAAGGAGCAGAGATTGCATGTGTGAGTAATCCGGGAAAACAGTTTTGGAACTTAGAGATTGCATCTAGTAATCTAGGAATACAAAAAGATTAGACTCAATTGAAAATTTCAGCAGCACCTCCCCTGCACGGGGAGGTTTCCAAAACCTGCAAGAAACAACGGCACGAACGCCGACATCCACAACGGCACGAACGCCGACATCCACAACGGCACGAAGGCCGACATACATGCAAAACACAAGCAAAAAGTGAACTTTCATACTTACAGGAGTAGCTGCAGGAGTAGGAGGAGGAGGAGCTGAAAACTGCACAGGTACACCCGATGCTTGCCCAAGACTTTGCATGATCACCATCATCTCCGCCATCTGCTTCTGCGCGGCCTCGAACGCGACCTGCTGGGCCTGCAGCTGTGCGGTCAGTTCCACGTTCTGCTCTTGACTTTGCCTTTTTGTTTCTTGCAGCTCGGCCTGTAATATTTCACTCCAATGTATCAGTAATGCAAATCTAATTTAGGTGTATAAATATCAACGTACGACAAGTAAAACAGGAATTACCTGGAGTGCCTGGACCTGCTGTAGTGCTGGAGAAGGCCGTGAGCGTATGGGCTGGCTAGAGCTCGTGCTCCGTGCTCGGATAGCGTCGAGGGAGGGAACAGTGGTGGAGTCGATGGCGCCGTCTGCAATCCACAGCCGCCCGTGCTTCTTGCCTCCTCCGAGCCTCATGATCGTCTCTGCATCAATGGGCTCAGTGCGCACATTGTAATCTTCCCCATAGATCTCCCTTACCGAGGACGTGTACTCTTGGACTTTAGTGTATACGTTTGGGTCGGAGTACACCTGGGGCGGGGCAGCCGGGTCGAAGGAGACAGAGGACGACGCCCTGCCCATGTGGGACATAGCCCACGCAGAGAACTCCGAGACCTCCTCGCCCGGGTGCGCAGCCTCCTGCGAGAAAGACGGGAAGATGGTGAGAAATCAAGCAGAATTGAGCATCAAAATAAATGAAAGAAATCACTTACGTATGCTTGTTTGTATCCGGGGAGGTTGCGGCTGCCTTGATGGTGAGTTGGACCTTGCCTCATCAGACGCTTTTCCCGCAGCCTCTCGTGCATGCCAACAAAGTCCTGTGATAACCACTTGTCCACGATCATGGCCCAGCACTCGGGATACGATCGGCACCACCAAGGAATCACCTACAAGTCATCGAGTTTTTGACATATAAGAAGATGAAATTGAACCTACTTAATATCAAAACGAATCATTATGAATGTTATTCGCCTACCTCAAGGTACTAGTCCCGGGTCAGCGTAATCAGTCTTGCTTGAGGCTTGGGGAGGGACTGCTTAAGTACCGACCTGTAGTAGTCTATGTGGGCTTGGACGCGCCCATGGTGGTGCATCTCGGTGACGTACTTCCTACAAGCTGCGGCAGCCGCCCGATCCGCCTGGGCCTCAAGTCCTTCTTCGGCCTTGAAAAATTTCTGCATACAAAACCGATGTATCCATTCATTATTTCAATAAAACATTTAACCAATGAATGAGATGTATTAAGCAATGTTGTGCGAGAGAAACTTACCCAAAACTCCACCAATACTCGCTCCTGCTTGTTGCGGTAAGTGTCATCCATGACCAGCGCGTACCTGTCCCAATTGGAGGCTGGCTCCCGCACCACCGGCTCTTCGGACAGTTGCACAATGCCGGGGTACCATTTCCTACACAAAACACCAAGGATGCTCGCGGGGGTGCGTGCTGGAGTACCTGACAAAACCAACCAGGACCTGCACAAGTGATTAAGAAAATTTATCAGTTTCTCTTATGATTTCCAACATATCTTATGAAGTAGTTGTGATAACATCTATAGTTACTTATCTCTTTGCCATAGGCCGAATCACTGGGCGGTTGTGAGGAAGCGGAACCGGAGGGAGGCTCGCGGGACCTCGCTCGTAGGGAGTCCGGGTAGCGGTACCCCCTCCGTCGCCCTCGAGCCCCTCGCCTCCCTCACCCTCGAGTGCCTCGCCTCCCTCGCCCTCGAGCGCCTCGCCTCCCTCACCCATCTGCTGACCCCTCTCGTCCTCCGATGAGGATGTGGCCGTGGCCGTCACGTGCTCCTCCTCTAGCACCTCGTCACGTGGCGAGGGAGGAGACCGCTGCCTCCTACGGATGCGGCCCCTGGTCGTCCTCTCGTCACCTCCTACGGATGTTGCCCCAGACGATGACCCCTCACCTCGAAGGAGAGGGCGGTCTCTCCCATAAACCGAGGGCATGTCACGGCGTGGACGTCTGCTCGCCATCTTTGTTCAATCACCTGCAATCACAAAGAATGAACAAGACTAATTAGTACATATATTAGAAATAAATTCAAAATATATAAACAAAACACAAATTAAAAAAACATAGTATTATATGTACTAGGAATAATCTTCATGATTGGGATCATAGGTCTCATCATCACTGTCAAAATTGTCCAAATGGGCAACACTATCCGAAGGTTCTATGTTGTCATCGTAGTCATTGCCTAGAAGTAATCGCTCAAGCATTGCTATATCCTTGGCATTTACCACCACATCTCCATCGACCTCGCCATCAACCATTTCGTTGTCTACTTCCATTTCGATTGCTTCGGGTAAGACTATCTCAAACGTGCCTGGTAGCCCATCTTCTTGATAGAACTATCCATCATATGTGTTTGCATTGAAGTTGTAATCATCATCGTTTGGGGCAGGTAGTTTACCGTGTGGAGATACCTGGTGCACAATAGCCCAACCCTTAAGATCCTCTTTGTCTTGGTTGGCGTATGGAGTATAATACACCTGCACGGCCTGTTGAGCCACAATGTAGACATCTTTTCCAGGATAGATGGAATCTTCTCGAATCTCGACTAGCCCAAGATGAGGGGTTCGTCTCGTTGATCGAGGATTAAACCAGTGGCATTTGAACATGATAGGTTTAAGAGGTTTGTCTCCATGAAATGAGAGTTCATAGATTTCCTCAACTCTACCATGATAGTCGAGGCCATCAGTGCCGGGCGTACAAACTCCGCTATTTGTGGTTTTTCGTTTGGGCCGAATCTACTCGTAACTTGTTGTGTGGAAGCGATATCCGTTCACATCATAGCCGGTAAATGATTTCAGCCTAATGTCACAGCCGTTTGCAACCTGTTTCAACTCGTCACTCATGGACGAACTAGTCTAGGCCTGCAAGGTGAAGCATGATAGATCGTTATATTAATCAAACGTACGATCACCTTGGACGATCGAACGTATGAGCTAAATTGGATATTACCTTTTGTTTGAACCAAGAAATAAAATCAGGCCTCCCTGCTCCCGCACCCCACGAAACAAGGGTGTCTTGTTCATGCGAGGTAGGATCCCTTGATTGATGCCAGAATTCATGAACAAATTCCCTGTCCGAACGAGAATCAATGGGGTGGGATGCAGAATAGTGACGGCGTATTGAAACAAGTTCGTTGAGAACTTACCTGATGAACGGCTGCACCTCAGTAAGGTTATTCAACACATATAGCATGATACTGGGCCACTCTTCATTTCCCAATAGCTTCGGGGTTGATCCACTTGCACCGTCGAGTTGGCCTTGGAAAAGGCTGAGGGTCGATTCATTTTCGCCAGCATTGTAACGAGGGAGTGGATTATTATTGCTAGGAAGGTTCGGCTTGTAGTATTGCGTTGTGAAGTTTGCCACCTCCTCCCAAAGGCATGCCTCTGTAATGGAATCCTCAATTCTGGCTTTATTTGTACATTTCTTGCGAAGAGTCTTTAGACATCTCTCGATTGGATAGCACCAACGGGCCTACATGGGCCCCCCCAAACGTGCCTCGGACGGGAGGTGCACAATCAGATGCTGCATCGGCAAGAAGAAGCCAGTTGGAAAGATCTTCTCCAGCTTACAGAGCAACACAGGTGCCGCTTTTTCCAAGTCCTGAGCGACGGTCCGAGATATCTCCTTGGCACAAAGCTAGCGAAAGAAAAAGCTCAACTCTGCCAGCACTAGCCAAACATGCTCAGGGACATAGCCTCGGACCATCGCCGGAAGAAGCCGCTCAATCCATATGTGGTAGTCATGACTCTTCATCCCGTTGACTCGCAGAGTGCCTAAGTTCACTCCCCTACTAAGATTCGCTGCATATCCATCTGGGAACATTAACGTCTGGATCCATTTTAGTACTTCCCTCCTTTGATCGATTTGCAAGACAAAATTGACCTTAGGCCTTTTCCAGTTCTTGTTTCGGCCACTAGGAGGCTGCATCGCTTGATTCGATCTATCGCACAACGTCGCTAGGTCCACTCTAGCCTTAACATTGTCCTTAGACTTGTCAGTGTCCATGAGAGTTCCCCAAAGTGCATCGGCGATATTCTTTTTAGTGTGCATTACATCAATATTATGTGGCAGAAGAAGGTCATCGAAATAGGGGAGCCTCATCAAGCCGGACTTATGAGTCCACATATGTTCCTCACCATATCCCACAAAACCACCTTCTTCATTGGGCACAAGAGCATCTATCTGAGCACGAACCTCGGCACCAGTCCTCAAGTGCGGTTTAGGGTCTGTCACTTTGACACCTTTCATAAAGCTCTTGATGTCTTCTCTGAATTCATGGCCTAGAGGGAGGAACTGACGAAGCTGGTTGAACGATGAATACTTGCCACCCTCCTTCAACTAAATGAACCTCACAGCTTCCTTGCATATTGGGCATAGGAACTTCCCGTGAACACACCAGGCGGCAAATAACCCATACGCTAGGAAGTCATGCAGGGAGTAGTGGTACCAAACGTGCATTTTGGAGCTTGTCTTTGTAGCTCGGTCGTATATCCATACCCCCTTCTCCCAAGCATGGATCAATTCATCAATCACAGGCTCCATGAACACACCCATATTACTCCCCGGGTGTCTAGGAATTATCAACCACAAGAATACGTTATGTCGTTGAAAGGAGATGTCGGGAGGGAGATTGAGGGGGATAACAAAAACGGGCCAGCATGTGTATGGGGCAGCCATCATTCCATAAGGATTGAACCCATCTGTTGCCAGCGCGACACATACATTACAGGCCTCAGCTGCTTTGTCACGATGTTTGTCATTGAAGTACGTCCATGCTTCAGCATCAGACGGATGTACCATCTTCCCAGGATTGTACCATTTGCCATCTTTGTGCCATGTCATCTGTTTCGCGGATTCCTCGATCATGAATAGCCGTTGGATCCTCGGCAGGAAAGGAAGGTGCCGTAGCACTCTCGCGGGGATCAGAAGCTGCTTTTTTTGACCATCACCAGAGTCTACCTCCAGGTACCTGGAGGATTTACACTTCGGATAGTAATTTGCGTCCTTGTGTTCTTTCCTAAATAGGACGCACCCCTTCGGACAAACATGTATCTTGTCATACGGCATCTTAAGCATACGAAGGAGTTTCTCTGCCTCGTACAAGTTCGTCGGCAAAGTGTGCTTCTCCGATAGCATGGTGCCAAACACGGCCAACATCTTATCGAAGCCTTCTCGACTTAGGTTTAACTTGGCCTTCAACCCCATTATGCGTCCAACCGTATCCAGCTGAGAAATCGTTGTACGCTCGTGAAGGGGTTTCTGTGCCGAGTGCAACATTTTGTAGAAGTCCTTTGCGGATTCCTCCATCTCCTCCTTCTCACGTCATTCAGCGAAGTGAGCTTGGTGGGCGTCATCTAGCTTGTCTGCTACCCCAGCATCATCATCAAAAGCCTCGAGGCATGCTCTCACCACCTTCGCTCTTATACGATCTGCTTCAACATGGTAGATCCACTGCTGATAGCCAGGCGTATAACCATTGAACACAAGATGTCTACCCATGGTCTTCTCGTCTATCTTTCTTCTGTTGTCACATTTGCTGCAGGGACACCAAACTAGAGAATGTCCTCCTGCTCTTAGGCCAAATGCATGTTTCAAGAAACGATCTGTCCCCTTCACCCATTCATAGTCGTAGTCACTGCCGCTTCTCTAGACCGTGTACATCCACTGACGGTCCTCCATCCTTTAACATTTACATCACAGAGTATTGTGACCATCAATTGCATCTACGCGGTGTTCCTAATGTCTAATAGGTGAGGATAGGTCCTAATCCCACCCGTGGATGCATAGATGAGGTCAGTTTCCAGGCTCCGCTCCTCTCCGAGACAGAATTTCGGCAGCACCTCCCCGTTGTTCTCCCGATACACGTCCTGCCAGGGAGAGTGTGTATCCGGAGAACAACAGGGAAGAGCTGCCGAAACTCAGTCTCGGACCAGAGCAGACCATGGAAACTAACCCATCTACGCATCCACGGGCTGTCCAAAAAACATGGACAATTCGAAACAGATACGGTCGTAGATATGCAAAGATTCGTATACCTACGACCGTATCTCTTTCGGACGGGAGACGCCTAACTGGGTTACGCGATCTAAGACAATGATACGGGAGGAGGGCTTATTTATACCTAGGGTGGCGGTGGAGTCAGGCTAGTGGGGCAGTGGCGAGTCGGGGCAGTGACGAGGCGATGCTGTGTAGGCAGACCCGCAACGCCGACGAAGAGGATCGGGGTCGCTGAGTCCCCTCTGACGTGCTCTTCTCTGCAAAAGAAGAAACACAATACTATAAGTTGAAAATTTCGGCAAAACCTCCCCTGTACGGGGAGGTTTCCAAAACCTGCAAGAAAAAACTGGCACGATGGCCGACAACCACATATCAAGGGAACAAATACGGCACGATGGCCGATAGCCAGATATATATTAATCCACCACCAACACACCACCACCTCCACCACCACGACCACACCACCACCACCACCACCACCACACCACGACATCCACCACAACGACCATGACCACACCACCATATCCACCACAACGACCATGAAGCGAGGGAAGGGCATACCTGGACGTCGGAGGGACGTAGGAGGCCGCAGACGGAGCGAGGGTCGTGGACGGGGCGGTGTCAAGCGGCCGGGGCGAGGCACCTCGGAATAGGGGTGGGCATGGCGGACAGCGTGGACGGGGTTGGCGCGTGGCGCGGGGTCCTCCTCCTTCTCTGGTGGCTGGCGGATGGCGTGGAGGTTCTCCTCCTCCTCGGGGCGGGCCGGCCGGCGGGCGTGGGCGGGCGGCGCGGCCGGGGCGGGGCACCTCTGGTGGGTTGAGGCGAGCGGCGGGGTGGGGCTCCTCCGGTGGCCTGCTCCTCCTCCCTCCTCCTCTGGCGGCCAAGGGCGCGCGGGGTGGCGGTGGCGGCCGGGCGTGGGGCGGCGCGGTGGTGGGCGCAGGGCAGCCGGGCGTGCTGCGGTGGGGCCGGGAGCACGGCGGGGCAAGCGGCGTGGCGGTGGCGGCCGGGCGTGGGGCGGCGCGGGGCGCGCGGGGCGGCGCGGTGGTGGGCGGCGGGGCACACGGGGCGGCCGGCCACGCTACGTCGGGGGCGCGGGGCAGCCAGGCGCGCTGTGGCGGGCCGGGAGGGCGGCGGGGCGCGGGGCAGCGGCGGGGCAAAGCAGCGGCGACGGCAACCGTTCTGTGGGCGGGGTGGGCTCTGGCCGATTTTACGGTTGGGCCCTTTGCCGAGGGCCCAGATCCAGGGCCCTCGGCAAAGATTTTTTATTTATTTTTTAATATTCTTTGCCGAGGGCCATTGGCCAGGCCCTCGGCAAAGACCCCCTTTGCCGAGGGCCAGGCTAGGCCCTCGGCAAAGATTTTTCTATGGGCGGGGAATTTGAGCGACTAGCCGATTTAGGGTTGGCCCTTTGCCAAGGGCCCAGATCCAGGGCCCTCGGCAAAGATTTTTTTTAAAATATTCTTTGCTGAGGGCCATTGGCCAGGCCCTCGGCAAAGACCCCCTTTGCCGAGGGCCAGGCTAGACCCTCGGCAAAGAGTTTTTTTTTGGTTTTTTGAACCCAGTTTTTTTGTGGTGCTATAATACATTATTTAAATCTCAATTTTAAAATTTGGGCCAAATTTGACTTTTTTGATATATTTCCCAAATTTATTTCTTTTCGTTGATTTTTTTCGAATATTTCAAATTTGAACTGCAGGTGGATGGAATAATGCAATTTAGTGATTCGAAAAATGTTATTCATGGTATTGGGTGTATGTTGAGTCCCTATCCACGAACTAGCATCAAATTTCGGGCATCTTCTTCACGTAACATGATGAGGAACTTGTCGGAAAAGTGTTTTTAAATTATATAAAATTCATACGAAGTCCGAAAATCATGAAACTTGTCGAGGTGTCATGTTATCGCATGTGTAGGCTGTGGTAAAATTTTGAGAAGGTTTCAAGCAAGTTGTGATGTCGGATGCCTAAAACCCAGACATCTCCACATGTAATCACAGGCTCCATGAACACACCCATATTACTCCCCGGGTGTCCAGGAATTATCAACGACAAGAATACGTTATGCCGTTGAAAGGAGATGCCGGGAGGGAGATTGAGGGGGATAACAAAAACAGGCCAGCATGTGTATGGGGCAGCCATCATTCCATAAGGATTGAACCCATCTGTTGCCAGCGCGACACGTACATTACGGGCCTCAGCTGCTTTGTCACGATGTTTGTCATTGAACTACGTCCATGCTTCAGCATCAGACGGATGTACCATCTTCCCAGGATTGTACCGTTTGCCATCTTTGTGCCATGTCATCTGTTTCGTGGATTCCTCGATCATGAATAGCCGTTGGATCCTCGGCAGGAAAGGAAGGTGTCGTAGCACTCTCGCGGGGATCGGAAGCTGCTTTTTCTGACCATCACCAGAGTGTACCTCTAGGTACCTGGAGGATTTACACTTCGGACAGTAATTTGCATCCTTGTGTTCTTTCCTAAATAGGACGCACCCCTTCGGACAAACATGTATCTTGTCATACGACATCTTAAGCATACGAAGGAGTTTCTCTGCCACGTACAAGTTCATCGGCAAAGTGTGCTTCTCCGGTAGCATGGTGCCAAACACGGCCAACATCTTATTGAAGCCTTCTCGACTCAGGTTTAACTCGGCCTTCAACCCCATTACGCGTCCAACCGCATCCAGCTGAGAAATCGTTGTACGCTCATGAAGGGGTTTCTGTGCCGAGTGCAACATTTTGTAGAAGTCCTTTGTGGATTCCTCCATCTCCTCCTTCTCACGTCGTTCAGCGAAGTGAGCTTGGTGGGCGTCATCTAGCATGTCTGCTACCCCGGCATCATCATCAAAAGCCTCGAGGTGTGCTCTCACCACCTTCGCTCTTATACGATCTGCTTCACCATGGTAGATCCACTACTGATAGCCAAGCGTATAACCATTGAACACAAGATGTCTACCCATGGTTTTCTCGTCTACCTTTCTCCTGTTGTCACATTTGCTGCAGGGACACCAAACTAGAGAATGTCCTCCTGCTCCTGGGCCAAATGCATGTTTCAAGAAACGATATGTCCCCTTCACCCATTCATAGTCGTAGTCACTACCGCTTCTCCAGCCCGTGTACATCCACTGACGGTCCTCCATCCTTTAACATTTACATCACAGAGTATTGTGACCATCAATTGCATCTACGCGGTGTTCATAATGTCTAATAGGTGAGGATAGGTCCTAATCCCACCCGCGGATGCGTAGATGAGGTCAGTTTCCAGGCTCCGCTCCTCTCCGAGACAGAATTTCGGCAGCACCTCCCCGTTGTTCTCTCGATACACGTCCTACCAGGGAGAGTGTGTATCCGGAGAACAACAGGGAAGAGCTGCCGAAACTCAGTCTCGGACCGGAGCAGACCATGGAAACTAACCCATCTACGCATCCGTGGGCTGTCCAAAAAACGTGGACAATCCGAAACAGATACGATCGTAGATATGCAAAGATCCGCATACCTACGACAGTATCTCTTTCGGACGGGAGACGCCTAACTGGGTTACGCGATCTAAGACAATGATACGGGAGGAGGGCTTATTTATACCTATGGTGGCGGTGGAGTCAGGCTAGCGGGGCAGTGGCGAGTTGGGGCAGTGACGAAGCGATGCTGTGCAGGCAGACCCGCAACACCGACAAAGAGGATCGGGGTCGCCGAGTCCCCTTTGACGTGCTCTTCTCTGCAAAAGAAGAAACACAATACTATGAGTTGAAAATTTTGGCAGAACCTCCCCTGTACGTGGAGGTTTCCAAAACCTGCAAGAAAAAACCGGCACGATGGCCGACAACCACATATCAAGGGAACAAATACGGCACGATGGCCGATAGCCAGATATATATTAATCCACCACCAACACACCACCACCTCCACCACCACGACCACACCACCACCACCACCACGACCACACCACGACATCCACCACAACGACCATGACCACACCACCATATCCACCACAATGACCATGAAGCGAGGGAAGGGCAAACCTAGACGTCGGAGGGACGTCGGAGGCCGCGGACAGGGCGAGGGTCGCGGACGGGGCGGCGTCAAGGGGCCAGGGTGGGGCACCTCGGAACAGGGGCGGGGCAGCCGGGTGCGCTGCGGCGGGCCGGGAGGGCGGCGGGGCGCGGGGCAAGCGTCGGGGCAAAGCAGCGGCGGCGGCAACCGTTCTGTGGGCGGGGTGGGCTCTGGCCGATTTTACGGTTGGGCCCTTTGCCGAGGGCCCAGATCCAAGGCCGTCGACAAAGATTTTTTATTTTTTTTTTAAATATTCTTTGCCGAGGGCCATTGGCCAGGCCCTCGGTAAAGACCCCCTTTGCCGAGGGCCAGGCTAGGCCCTCGGCAAAGATTTTTCTGTGGGCGGGGAATTTGAGCGGCTGGCCGATTTAGGGTTGGCCCTTTGCCGAGGGCCCAGATCCAGAGCCCTCGGCAAAGATTTTTATTTTATTTTTTAAATATTCTTTGCCGAGGGCCATTGGCCAGGCCCTCGGCAAAGACCCCCTTTGCCGAGGGCCAGGCTAGACCCTCGGCAAAGAGTTTAGGCATCCGACGTGTGGGGATGTCTGGGTTTTAGGCATCCGACGTCACAACTTGCTCGAAACCTTCTCATTTTTTTTACCACAGCCCTTTGCCTGTGATAGGCCCTCGGCAAAGACCCCCTTTGCCTGTGATCACATGTGGAGATGTTTGGGTTTTAAGCATCCGACGTCACAACTTGCTCGAAAGCTTCTCAAATTTTTACCACAGCCTACACATGCGATAACATGACACATCGACAAGTTTCATGATTTTCGGACTTCGTATGAATTTTATATAATTTAAAAACACTTTTTCGACAAGTTCCTCGTCAGGTTACGTGAAGAAGATGCCCGAAATTTGATGCGAGTTCGTGGATAGGGACTCAACATACACCCAATACCATGAATAACATTTTTTGAATCACTAAATTGCATTATTCCATCCACCTGCAGTTCAAATTTGAAATATTCGAAAAAAAATCAACGAAAAGAAATAAATTAGGGAAATATATCAAAAAAGTCAAATTTGGCCCAAATTTTAAAATTGAGATTTAAATAATGTATTATAGCACCACAAAAAAACTGGGTTCAAAAAACCAAAAAAAAACCCTTTGCCGAGGGTCTAGCCTCTTTGCCGAGGGCCTGGCCAATGGCCCTCGGCAAAGAATATTTAAAAAAATAAAAAAATCTTTGCCGAGTGTCTGACGGCGGGCACTCGGCAAAGACTAACGCTAGTGGCCGCCGTGACCCATCCAGCCATATTTGCCGAGGGCCAATTTGCCGAGGGCTAGGCCCTCGGCAAAGATTTATTTTGCCGAGGGCTTCTGGGGCCGGCCCTCGGCAAAGACCCCCTTTGCCGAGTGCCCGAGATCTAGCCCTCGGCAAACCCACAAGCCCTCGGCAAAGAGGACGTCTCCGGTAGTGCGACATGGGTCAGCTTCATTTACCTTTTAAACACAATTTAAATAGACTATGGCGAGTCGCGTCACGGCCTCTGGTGCAACTCAAAGGGATGCTACATGCTATTATTATGATATTAATGTTTTGGGCGTAAGATAAAAAAGAATCCCTAGCTACGTTGTAGTAGTTCTCATTCCAGTCTCCTATATATACACCAGCCGTCGTAGCTATAGTCAATTAACGTAGGCTATTGCACTATCGCATATCGACGCAACAAAAAAGTAGGCTGAAAGAGAGATTAGGAATTTGGCTTTCCAGTAGTATAATGGCAAGTCAGAACCTAGCAGATACTTGGAGCTGGATGCGCAGTGAGTTGTTTTAGGCATATGAGGCATCTGGAACGTCTCCTCGTGTCATCTGGCACCAGATCGAGAAGATCGTCTTGCAGCGAGCCAACTTGAGCTGGTACATATCAGGGCTATTCATTGTTAAGCTAGCAGAACTGCAGCAACAACTTCTCTCAGCTACAGAACAAGCACAGCGACTGAGAGCGCTGGCCGTTTGTGCCGCGCGCCGGCTCCTATTCTTGTCCCCTCCTCATCGTAGCCTCCTCATGACACTAGTAGATCACTAGTACTGCTTGACACGTCACAGGTGATATGCATACAATGAACCTGAATTTCATTTAATTTATTAGCTGCTTAATTATATATATGTTTCTTTGTGTGCTTGAGAATCTTGTGGATGATAACCACGATTTCTTCAGGGACTGCTTTCTGACGACAGAAGTAACGAAACAATGCTTAAACATTGTTCACGGGCTGTAGTTTCGCCGGTCCAATGCGCAGGCACTCAAGTTCCTGGGGTCCTCAACTGCTCTGTAAGACGCACGTGCATACGCCACGGGCCACCCCGTGTGGCTTTGGCGACGGCGGCGGTGTACCCTCCATGGCGGAGGCCTGCCAGTGCCCGCCGTGCGAGGCGTGGGCAGCCTCTACGCACTCGTTGGATGCCTCTATGCCCTGTCTAATGAGCGCCATGTTGTCCGCTGAAGCGGCAGTAGGACATCGCTGTAGTGTCGGCGCCAACACCTTCATCGCACGGGCTGTCGTCAGGGCCACACTACTGGAGACGGCCTCTTTGCCGAGGGCCTGAGGCCCTCGGCAAAGGCCCATTAACCCTCGGCAAAGGCTTTGCCGAGGGCGGCCCTCGGCAAAGAGCTCTCGGGGAATTTGAGTCGGCGAAGAGGGTCTTTGCTGAGGGCCCTTTATCGGGCACTCGGCAAAGCCTTTGCCGAGGGCTGGACCGGCACTCGGCAAAGAAAAGCAGCCGTCACGGCGCCGGCGCCTGGGACGGAGTCTTTGCCGCGGACCGTCTCCGGGGGCCCTCGACAAAGAATTATTCTTTTTTAAAAAAAAAATCTTTGCCGATGGCCTTCAACTATGGCCCTCGGCAAAGAAATGTTGCAGAATTTTTCCAAAAAATCTTTGCCGAGGGCAATGGAACAGCCCTCGGCAAAGAATTATTCTTTTTTTAAAAAAAAATATCTTTGCCGAGGACTTCCCCGCAGGGCCTCGGCAAAGAAATTTTAATTTTTTTAAAAAAAAAGTCTTTGCCGAGGGCCTCCAACCATGGCCCTCGGCAAAGAAATGTTACAGAAATTTTCCAATGAATCTTTGCCGAGGGCAATGAGACGGCCCTCGGCAAAGGACCCTTCTTTGCCGAGGGCCTTGGTCATTGCCCTCGGCAAAGAGACAGAAATTTAAATTTTATTTTGTTTTTTGCATTCCATCGACACAAGCATTTCATATATATATATATATATATATATATATCAACCATCACATATATATATCACATATATATATCACACAGAACCTATTTTCTCACAATATATCACAACCATAATTGTGAACCACAAATCACAATATATTACAACGACAAGTCACATGTTCATCATCATTCACATGTTTATTACGACAAGTTCATGAAATCCAAGCACAAGTCAGAACCATAAACCACAAATATTACAATAAAGTCCTACCACATCACCTAGCACTAGTCCTCATCAAGGTGGCCTATGAGACGGTGGTGAAGGAAAGGCAGGATCACCCAGTGACGCACTACTGGGATGATTGGAACCCGCGGACGGAGGCTGCAAAAAGGAGCAGAGATTGCATGTGTGAGTAATCCGGGAAAACAGTTTTGGAACTTAGAGATTGCATCTACGCGGTGTTCTTAATGTCTAATAGGTGAGGATAGGTCCTAATCCCACCCGCGGATGCGTAGATGAGGTCAGTTTCCAGGCTCCGCTCCTCTCTGAGATAGAATTTCGACAGCACCTCCCCGCTGTTCTCCCGATACACGTCCTGCAAGGGAGAGTGTGTATCCGGAGAACAACAGGGAGGTGATGCCGAAACTCCGTCTCGGACCGGAGCGGACCATGGAAACTGACCCATCTACGCATCCGCGGGCTGTCCAAAAAACGTGGACAATCCAAAACAGATACGATCACAGATATGCAAAGATCCGCATACCTACGACCATACCTCTTTCGGACGGGAGACGCCTAACTGGGTTACGCGCGGGCTACGACAGACATGCGGAAAAAGAGGTTATTTATACCTAGGGTGTCGGTAAAGTCAGGCTAGCGGGGCAGTGGCGAGTCGACGCAGTGCAGGCAGAACCGCGATGCTGACAAAGACGATCGGGGTCCTCTGGGTCCCCTCCGACGTGCTCTTCTCCTGCATAAAAAGGCAATAGGTTATTGTTTGTTCAAAATTTCGGCAGCACCTCCCCTGCACGGGGAGGTTTCCAAAACCTACAAAAAACGATAGGATGGCCGACATTCACAATGGCACGAAGACCGACAACCACAACGGCACGAAGGCCCTCATATCAATTTACGGCACGAAGACCCACGCAACCACATACGGCACGAAGGCCAACAACGAGACTTTTACCTAGGGTTACGGTGGAGTCGGGCGTCGCGGTGCGGGGGTCACTTTCTTCTCCGGCGAGGTCGAGCGGCGTCGGAGTACTCCTCTCCCACTCTTCCCTTCTCTCTTCTCCGCTTCTCCTCTTCCCTTCTTCTCTTTCTCCTCCTCCTCCTCTCCTTCTTCCCTTCTTCTCCTTCTTCTCTCCTTTTCCTCTTCTTCTCCTTCTCTTCCCCTTCCTCCTCCTCTTCTTCTCCTTCTCTTCCCCTTCCTCCTTCTCCTCTTCTCCTTCTCTTCTTCCTCCTACTTCACCCTCTGCCTCCTCCCCTCCAACAGCAGCCGGCGACGAGGGCGGCCTGGGGGCTGGTGTTGGGGTGGGGAGGCCGGCGCGGGGGGGGGCACGAAAGTCGGCGCGGGGGGCCACCAGAGGGTCGGTCGGGGCGGCGGGAAGGCCGGCGTGGGGAGGCCGGCGCAGGGGGCCGCCGGAGGGCCGGCCGGGGCGGTAGGAAGGCCAGCGCGGGGGGGTGGGAAGGCCGGCACAGGGGGCCGCCGGAGGGCCGGCTGGGGCAGCCGAGCTCCCCTTGCTCGACCGAGACGGGGAGGGGAGGCAGGGCGCGCCCTCGGGGCGGCTCTGGGGCGGTGGGGCGGCGTCGGCGGGGCAGCGCTGGAGCGGCACGCAGGGGCGGCGCGGTGGTGGGGCGGCGGGGCGCGCAGCGGCGGCGGGTCGCGCGGGGCGGCGGCGGTTCGAGCAGCGGCGGTGGCGCGCAGCAACGGCGTATGAAATGTGGGCGGGGATTTTGGGCCAGGCCGCTGGCCGATTTAGGGTTGGGCCCTTTGCCGAGGGACAAGATTTTTTATTTTTTTTTAATTTTCTTTGCCGAGGGCCATTGGCCAGGCCCTCGGCAAAGATCCCCTTTGCTGAGGGCCAGGATAGGCCCTTGGCAAAGTTTTTTTTTGGTTTTTTGAATCCAGTTTTTTTGTGGTGCTATAATACATTATTTAAAACTCAATTTTGAAATTTGGGCCAATTTTGACTTTTTTTATATATTTCCCTAATTTATTTCTTTTCGTTGATTTTTTTTAATATTTCAAATTTGAACTGCAGGTGGATGGAATAATGCAATTTAGTGATTCGAAAAATGTTATTCATGGTATTTGGTGTATGTTGAGTCCCTATCCACGAACTCGCATCAAATTTCGGGCATCTTCTTCACGTAACATGACGAGGAACTTGTCGGAAAAGTGTTTTTCAATTATATAAAATCCATACGAAGTCCGAAAATCACGAAACTTGTCGAGGTGTTATGTTATCGCATGTGTAGGCTATGGTAAAAAATTGAGAAGGTTTCGAGCAAGTTGTGACGTCGAATGCCTAAAACCCATGGGATAACATGACACCTCAAAACCTTCTCAATTTTTTACCATAGCCTACACATGCGATAACATGACACCTCGACAAGTTTCGTGATTTTCGGACTTCGTATGGATTTTGTATAATTTAAAAATACTTTCCGACAAGTTCCTCGTCATGTTACGTGAAGAAGATGCTCGAAATTTGATGTGAGTTCATGGATAGGGACTCAACAAACACCAAATACCATGAATAACATTTTTCGAATTACTAAATTGCATTATTCCATCCACCTGTAGTTCAAATTTGAAATATTCAAAAAAAATCAACGAAAAGAAATAAATTAGGGAAATATATCAAAAAAAGTCAAAATTGGCCCAAATTTTAAAATTGAGTTTTAAATAATGTATTATAGCACCACAAAAAAACTAGGTTCAAAAAACCAAAAAAAATCTTTGCCGAGGTCCTAGCCTGGCCCTCGGCAAAGGGGATCTTTGCCGAGGGCCTGGCAATGGCCCTCGGCCAAGAAAATTTTAAAAAAAATCTTTGCCGAGGGCCTAGCCTGGCCCTCGGCAAAGGGGATCTTTGCCGAGGGCTTGGCCAATGGCCCTCGACAAAGAAAATTTAAAATAAAAAAATAAAAAATATTTGCTAAGTGCCTGTCGGCGGGAACTCGGCAAAGACTGACGCCAGTGGCCGCCGTGACCCATCCGGCCATATTTGCCGAGGGCCAATTTGCCTCAGCAAAGATTTATTTTGCCGAGGGCCGTTTCTTTGCTGAGGGCCAGGCCCTCAGCAAAGGCCTCTTTGCCGAGGGCCTATCTTTGCCGAGGGCTCCTAGGGTTGGCCCTCGGTAAATAGAGCCTTTGCCGAGTGCCCGAGATCAAGCCCTCAGCAAACCCAGAAGCCCTCGGCAAAAGATGGGTTTCCAGTAGTGCCAGTCGTGATTATAGAAGATGGCAGACCATCCATACATAGAAGAGGGCCGTTGTCCTGCGGTGTCCTCCACGCTCACCCAGCGCACTCCGGGTCCTCCGCGCCGCAATCTCCCAGTGTCCTCCGCGTGCCCACTCGCTGCTGGTGAGGACAACAGCCAAACTATTCATGCAATGCTGAAAAGAAGGGAAAGAACGAACCTGTACACGCAACATAACTAGTGGCATGTGGGTAATTTTCATGAAAAGTTGGAAGCCTGTCAATGATGTGCATGATCCAGATGATTTTAGCCGTAGGATCTTCTATGTGAGTAAGAGAAGAAGGCTTGAGGAGAGATCTAGACCATTCATTTGTATGAAGTTATATTACTTATGTACACAAATTTGGATGGACTTAGATTAGGCATGACCGGGGGTGGCCGAGGATTATGTATTTAGTAAACAAAATTTTGGTGTATTATAGAGGGGTAGAGATGAGAACAACCACTGTCGTACAATGTGGTGCACCATTTTTGTGGGTCACGTGTGAGGCAAGCACATGGAATTGCAAGCTGTGCAGGGTTACCACCACACATAAAATTGGTCCATGTCGAAGTGTTGAAGCGGCAACCAACATGGATCGCCTTTTTCCAAGCATGTTGTGATCCAAGGACACATTGCATTTCCTCCTATTGAATAAATAGTGAATTAAATGGCCATTGAGCTAATTTAACCATGCTTGAAACGATTTTGTTTGGACCGTTTAGACGATTTTTAACAATTTAATGGTGTAACCGTTTAATTCTTTCAGAGTCAAGGTCACCTTCATTTAGTTTTTATAAACACTATTTATATTGACCATGGCGGACTTCTATCCAGAATCCAGATCTCCGGTGAAGGAGGATACGAAGGAAATGAGAGAACACATGAGGTTCCCCTCGGCGACCAGGGGCGGCATCCCCTCCCCGCTGGAGACGAGGCTCCGTGACTCTCCAATCAGGGAGCGCAGGACTCCCCCGTGTGTCAAACGTGTCAAGCAAGTCATCTCCCACCCTAGCCCGGTTGGCAGCCTCTCATCCAGAAGGGAGAGACGTGGCGTGCTGAGGAAAGAGTAGGTGGTGGAACCGCATCTATGGTGGTCGCTCTTTCGGGCGTCGGCTCCATCCAAACCCAAAACCAGGAACCCATTGGAGGGAGAAGGGATCCAGGATTTCTGGGATAGCTATGGTTCGTCCCCAATTCTAGCCCCAGAGCTAGGGTTCGAGGGGAGAGAGACAAGAGCCTGGTGTGGATACGTCGGGATCTATGGCTCGCCAAAACCTTCAAGCCCACGGATTGCTTTCCTGATGGCGACGGTGACAAGTGGGATGTGCCACCGACCAAGTTGAGTTTTGCAGAAGACATCTGGGGTGAAGGGAAGAGGCTGAGCTTCGTCAAGGTCATCAAGGGATCCATGGTGGGAAGAGGAAGGGGACAAGGCCCCAGACCCCGTAGTCCTAAGGAGAAATGGGAGGCCTGGGGTGGAGGAAATTGGAACCAGTTCCCGCAGCAGGCTCCACCGCCCTTCTATAGTCATCCACCGCCGCCGCCCTTCGGTTTCTTCCCAAACCAAGGTCCGATTCATCCTCTTCCCCCTCCTCAAAAGGGTTACAATCGTTCATTTGATGCTAACCAACCTAGAGGAGGAGGCAACCTTGGTAGAGGGAGGGGAAGGCCGCAACAACCGACTAGGCAAAATGTTGGGCAAACTTAGAATCAAGCTACGAATGTGAGGGAGCAGCATTGGGATGGAGCTCCAAGGATTGAGGGTAACATTCAGGCTGAGGGTGTGATGAAGAATTCAGGAGCTACTTTAAATAGGAATTTGTATGTTGTCTACTTTAGCTACGGAGAGATGGGGCATCTGAGCTCTAGCTGTAATCGATCCAAGGTTTGCTGCAACTGTCGCCTCACCGGTCATGTTGTGGAGCAGTGCCCTGAATGGCTCAAACCACCAATGGCTGCTTAGTACTATGCAAGTGCTTGAGTAGGTCTTGGATTTTATCATATTGATGTGGGAACTAGGGACAACAGATTTAGTCACTGGAATGGTATGGATAACTTTGGGGTGCTCAGTATTGTGGAAGGGGAAACAGATGAGGCAGGGATTCTAGAAAATCTGAGAGATTTGTTCGATATGGACTGGAATTGATAGCTAAAGAAGATTGATGATACCAGCTATATGGTCAGATTTCCTCCTAGTAGGAAGGTTGAGAATTTTGTGATTGGAAAGGCCTCTCTCTTTTTGCTAAATAGGCCCAAAGTAGTTGCCTCTCTGAGTGTGTGGAATGGGGATGTGGAACCAGTTGGTAGTTTGATTGAAGTGTGGGTTCAGATCAAGGGAATCCCCCCCCCAAGTGGGTTGATTAGAACATGATGAGGGAGGTTGCTTCAAGTCTTGGTCTAATGATAGAGCTGGACTGGCACTCAGTGTTTGATAGTTTCTTTAGCTTGGTCCGAGTCAAAATCCTTTGTAAAGACCCTACCAGAATTCCCAAAGGAAGACTTTATGTGTTCAAGGCTGGGGTGTACAAAATCTCATTCAATCCTGAGGGATATGTCCAAGCTGATAATTCAACTGACGGTGATTCTGGAGGTGTTGAAGAATTGGAGGATGACTTATTGGATGATGACGATCCTAAGGACAATCCCAAAGAGAATGATGATGACCCAAAGAAGGACAAGGACCATTAACCACGGGAGAGGGAGTTACCTGAACCGTCGAATAAACCATAGGGAGGTGGTAGCTCTTCTACGGGTGGCAAATTAGCCAAAAGAGCGTTGTTGTTTGAAGATGATAGTTTCCCAACTCAGAAGGATGCCTTAGCAATTGATTGTGTAAATCTGCTTGGAGCCATGGAATTAGAAGTGGAGGATGCTGATGATGAAGTTCTAGAAGATGAAAGTTCCTTGATGCTACATGATGACAACAAGAAAATCCAATTACCAGATGAGTGGATATATGATCTGCAAGCAAAGAACCCAAGTTTTCTGGAAAAGAAATAGATAGCAATAGATTTGAATTGCTACAGCAGGATAAGCAAGCCCTCCGGAATGAAAACTCTCAGTTGGCAGAAAAGCACAATGATAGTGGGGAAGATTTGGCGTGGACACAGCCCAGTGATGAAGTGCTAGAAAGACATCAAGTTGATGATAACAGGGAGAAGACAAAGATGCTTAATAAGAAACAACAGTGGGGGCTTGTGATTCCTTTAAGGAGGAGTAGTAGAAGGGTTGGTGATGGCAAGAAGGTCATGGAATGTGCCCAGGAATTTAAGAGAAAATGGTATCTAGAAGACAATGCAGGTATAAGCAAAAAAACTACAAAATCCCATCATGTCTCTAAAAACCTATTAATCTCTGTGGATAAGGATATTGGCATAGATGTAGAGGATGGACATCCAATTTTAGACAAGATGGTACAATTAGATTCTTCTAGAATGGGTGATATGTTTTCTGAATGTAGTCATGCTGGTTGCTCTAGTAAGCCAGTCAAAGCTAGTTTATGTTCTCAGGATAATGTCAAGAACTTGGATAGCAATATCAACACTGTAGAGGACAGTGACGCCTAAGAGGGGGGTGAATTAGGCAACTTAAAATTCTAACTCTAAACTATGGCCTCTTTTTCTAACCATAGCAAAACATATGCAACAGACAAACTTATCTAAATGTGCAACTATGGTTTTGCTAGTGTGTTGCTATCTCTACCACAAGAAGGAGTAAAACAATCAATGTAAATGCGGAAGCTAAAGAGCAAGGTAGAGATATGCAAACTCCCATCGACGACTCTGGTATTTTTACTGAGGTATCGAGAAGCACGCAAGCTTCCCCCTAGTCCTCGTTGGAGCCCCTCACAAGGGCCAAGCTCCTGGTCGGGTAACTCCATGGATAGCCTCGGGCCTTCCCCACGCGCAAATGGGTCTCCGACGTGCCTTCCGACAAGCCTCTCCCGGATGCTCCCCACCATCTTCACTATCAAGCTTTCGGCCAAAATGTCATGGGCCTTGTTCCTTCCGGTACACAGTGGCGGCCAGACCACAAACGAGGTTGGTGTGATCTCGCAAGACTACAAGCCCCTCTGATGTACAACAATGGTGCGCGCAAGCACCAAGTGGTAAGAGGTATGCAAACCTCACTAAACATTAGGCCTAAACCTAGAGCAAGCGCATAAGTGGTGGTCTAATCAACCTAAGCACTTCGCAAAGCACCTATGCTAATTACCTAATGAATCACTAAGCACTACGTAAGTAGAGATCACTAAAATGGTGTATCAACACCCTTGATATGTTTCCTTAGCCCCACACACTTCATTTGGCCAGTTGGGGGTTTTATCTATAAGCCCCACTAAGAAAGTAGCCGTTGGGGACGAAATCCTGCTTTTCTGCTACTGACCGGATGCTCAGGTCATCCTGATCAGACGCGTCCGGTCAACCTGACCGTTAGAGCCGTGATCAACTGATCGGACGCTGCCAGCGTCCGGTCACCTGCCATCGGACGCATCCGGTCGCAGTTTCACCACTTTGGAACCTTTCTGTACTCGATCGGACGCTGCAGTTCTATGTCTGGTCAATTTGCCACCAATGTCTGGTCTAGCGTCTGATCGCTGCTGCTGACGCCTATTGCCAAGCTTCTTGATCGTAGCGTCCGATTGCTTTTCGCCAACGTCCGGTCCAGCATCTGGTCACCTCTGTGAGCTCGTTTCTTCGTGATCTTACGTACTGCTTGGTTCCTATCTTCGTGCTTGGACTTTGCTTGATATCTTGGGTCTTCTCTTGTGCTCCTAGGGTCTTGCTTATGGTGTTGATCATCGCATCATCACGTTGCCTTCGTCCAAGTCACGTCTTGCACCCTATTCGACTATAAAACAATCACTTGCAAATTCATTAGTCCAATTTGGTTGTGTTGGTCATTAAACACCAAAATCCAAAGTAAATGGGCCTAGGGTCCATTTTTCTTACAATCTCCCCATTTTTTATGATTGATGACAACACGACCAAAGCAAGCAAATAATAAAAATTTGCAAATTTGAAAACTACCTACTTGCTAGGATGCAATGCAAGGAGCAAGGTTATATGATGCTAAAAGATATTACTTGTAAGACTAGAAGATACCACTTGAACACTTATCTTGCCCTTGCAAATGTCCCCATGTGGCATTATGGATTTAAGCCTTGCTTCCTACAAATTCTCCCCATTACATAGGCAATCCATAATCCACTATCCTCCCTTTCTCGGACCATTACCACTTGTAGACACCACTTGTAGACCATTACCACTTGTAAATTATTATAATCTAGCTTTTGGTCCTACAAATTAATGCTTGCCTTTGGTCCTTTAAATTCTCCCCCTTTGGAATCAAACACCGAAAAGGAAGACATTAGTAGCATAAGGGAGGGTCAAACTTTGTGACCTATTCCACTCTACACACAAAGGATCACAAAATTTGACTCTCATATTATATATATTAAGCTCCCCCTAAATGTATGCATACATATGGTAGAAGGCAAAGCATATGCATAATTGGCAAATAATTGCACAAGGGGATTTAATTTATATAATGCATGGAGAAAGCATATAAATATCAAAATAAAAACAACATGATGATACCGGTTTAGAAATACCATATGTGGAAACCAATTTGATTTCTACCAATTGCAATAGATGGTGGATATTTGAAGTATGATGCTTAACTCTAGGGACTCTATTTTCCTTGCAATGAGACTACTACACACATGATAAGCTTGAAAAGGTGTTAGTCTCAAAGCATCCATCTTGTAGAGTAACCTCCCCCTAAATTTGTGCACACAAGTATGGAATACTTGTAGGAAACATGCACATTGATTTTAGAATAAAAAACACTTAAAAGATGACATCACATGAATGTGAGAGTCATTTTTGAAGGCGATATTCGGGAAAAATTATCTACAATTTGGACTTTGGCACATATTAGATGAACAATCGAAAGACAAGCTATGTGCCGTGCTCCTAAACAGTTTTAAACCATGTAGGTTTGCTCCAAGGGTTAAGAATGAAACCGAGCAAGCCTACCATAAGATATACCTAGTGTATGCATGACAAAAGATATAAGCATGCAAATACAAACATAGGCATGAAAAGTAACTAGATGCTTAAAGATACCAATTTGTAAGAAATACCACTTGTAGGAAATGCAAATTGATACTACTTGAAGGAAATTGAATCTAGTTAAATAACATGGGAAGAGGAATTTGGGTCCATGGTATTCACTAACCCACTTGGCAATGATTTTGTCCATCATGATGCACCCCATGAAATGCACCCATACTTTGCCAAGTCTCCAGATTCCCCGATGTCCATCGGACTTCTCACTTCCCTTTCAAGATCCAAACCTTCTTGGTGCTCTTCATGTTGGAAATGATTTCCTTGAGCACCCAAAAGCGTTTGACCCCATTGTTGGCTTGCTTGTTCACCTTGATGGCCACCACCTTATCATTTTTCTTCTTCTTTAACAAGTATGGTGTGGAGGCCTTCTTGTCCACCTTGTTGGTGTAGGTGTTGGAGAGCTTGCTTGTTTGCTTCTTCTCTTTCTTCTTTGCTCCTCCCTCATTCTTCACCTTACACTCATAGGACTTGTGACCTTTCATGTGGAACACATAGCAAACCACGGTTTGTCCTTCATCAAGCTTCTTCACTCCCTTGACAGTGTTATCTTGATGAAGTTGGGCTTGCTTCGCCTTGCCTTTCACTTGATTCAAGTCCTTGGTGAGGCAAGCTACTTCTTGCTTGAGTTGCTCATTCTCCTTTGCAACCTTTTGTGTGCATGTATCTACAACAATTTTCTCAACACAAACTTGGTTGCACAAAGATGAGTCTAAACATTATAAGAAGTAGAGGCATCCTTTTTAGACATGTTAAAGATAGAACTTTTCTTTTTAGATGCCTTGGTGGGAGTTGTACTAACGGCTTCAAGATTAACAACTTTATTAGTTAGCTCATCATAATGTTTGCACATGGTTTCCATTTTAGCAAGCAAACTTTTATAAGCATCTTGTGAGCTAGCTAACTTTTCTTTTAATTTTTCATTTTTCTTTACAAGTTGCTCATCATTGATTGTGCATGTATTTGTTGTTGCACTAGCCTTAAGTTGCTTAATTTTAGTAGATAGTTCAACATTGAGATTAGCAAAGTTCTCATATTGTTCAAGCAAAGTTTTGTATGCTTCTTGTGAACTATCTAGCTTTTCTTTTAATTTTTCAAGCTTCTTTTGTTGACTAGTGCAAACTTTAGCATAATTAAGATTTTGTTGCACAATTTCCTCATAAGAAGGCATTTCATCATCACTATCACTCTCACTAGAGGATGAGCTTTCGTTACCTAGGGCCATGAGGTACATACAAGAAGAGCTTGATGATGAGTGATTGCGTCCTCGCCTCTTGTGATGGTGTTCTTCTTCACTTGAAGAATCATCCCATGACCTTATTGAAGTAAGGGCTTGGTTCTTGCATGCCTTCTTGTTCGTCTTAGGTGTGGGCTTGTTTGGACAAACTTCCACAAAGTGCCCCAACTCACCGCATCCATAGCATCATCTCTTTCTTTGATCATTTCTTTAATTGGTGAAAATGAGATCTTGGATTTGGATGGGCACACCCTTGACATTGAGCCTTTGGATCATCTTCTCCACCTTGTTGATAAATTTGATTGATTCTTCATCAAGGTCGGAGGTGGAGGAGGAAGATTGATCATCATCACTAGAATCTTCTTCTTCATCATCATCCTCATCTTCACTTGAGGAGCTTGAGCTTGAGCTTGTCTCAACTTTCTTGCCCTTCATCTTCTTTTTCTCACTACATGCGAGAGCTTTGCCTTTGCTCAATGAAGAGGCTTCGTCTTGACCCATCTTACGTGACATTTCAAATGCCACTATCTTGCCAATGACTATGCCTGGGGTCATGGTGCTCAAGGTCTCCATGTTGTGAAGGATGGTGATGATGCTTTCATATTTCTTTTGTGGTAGCATGGAGATGATCTTCCTCATGATATCTGCATCATCTAGCTTTGTTAGTCCTATTGAATGGAACTCATTGATAATTAGATTCAAACGAGAATACATATCACGAACAAGCTCATCATCATTCATTGTAAAGGAATCATAATTTTGTTTAGCTAGACAATGTTTTTGCTCACGAACATTTGATGTGCCGTCATGGAGCTCTTGAAGTTTTAACCAAATTTCATGTGCCGTATTTAAAGTGAACACTTGGTTAAACACATCCATACTAAATGATTCAAACAAGCAATTTTTAGCTCTAGCATTGAAATGAATTTCCTTTTCTTCACTCTTCGTGGGTTTATCAGGATTCTTAATGGGTTTCATCCCATAACAAGTGACTCTCCAAACTCCCAAATCAACCGCCTCAAGGTAGCAAGCCATTCTAGCTTTATAATAGGGAAAGTTAGTGTCATCAAAGTGTGGAGGCCTAGGGGTATCCATCCCAACCACTCTAAATAGCGTCGGCTCAACGGCGGTTAAGCCAAAGGTCTAAATTGAGCCAACTGGCTCTGATACCACTTGTAGAGGACCGTGACGCCTAAGAGGGGGTGAATTAGGAAACTTAAAATTCTAACTCTAAACTATGGCCTCTTTTTCTAACTCTAGCAAAACCTATGCAATAGATAAACTTATCTAAATATGCAACTATAGTTTTGCTAGTGTGTTGCTACCTCTACTGCAAGGAGTAAAACAAGCAATGTAAATGCAGAAGCTAAAGAATAAGGTAGAGATATGCAAACTCCCGTCGATGACTCCGGTATTTTTACTGAGGTATCGAGAAGCGCGCAAGCTTCCCCCTAGTCCTCGTTGGAGCCCCTCGCAAAGAATCCCTTGCAAGGGCCAAGCTCCTGGTCAGGTAACTCCGTGGATAGCCTCAGGCCTTCCCCACGAGCAAATGGGTCTCCGACGTGTCTTCCGGCAAGCCTCTCCCGGATGCTCCTCGCCATCTTCACTATCAAGCTTCCGGCCGAAATGCCACGGGCCTTGTTCCCTCTAGTACACGGTGGCGGCCACACCACAAACAAGGTTAGTATGATCTCACAAGACTACAAGCCCCTCCGATGTACAATAATGGTGCACGCAAGCACCGAGTGGTAAGAGGTATGCAAACCTCACTAAACACTAGGCCTAAACCTAGAGCAAGTGCATAAGTGGTGGTCTAATCAACCTAGGGCATGATTGGTTGCAGAGCAAGCCTCGAGCCAGGATGGTTAGGCTGTGTAGGACCAAAGAAGCCGGGTTGAGCTCGTGCAAGTGGTCGTGTTTGGTTGTCTTTGTTGTTGGTTTAGTACAAGATGAGATCATGTTTGGTTGCATGCATGCATCAAAGTTTTGAGTGTCTGACACATGGGCCTCTGTAGCATGCGTGAATCAAGCCATCCTGCATGGAGAGGGAAGTGAAAATTGAGAAGACGGAGACATGCAGAATGGAGGAGGGCAGATGAACGAAAGGATGCAGGCGAAAGGTGCGAGCAGGGGAACCAAACACGGCCGTAATGCACCGAGTGATATCGGATGGGCCTTCGGACGGCGTGAGCGGGGCAACCAATCACGCCCCTAAGCACTTCGCAAAGCACCTATGCTAATCACCTAATGAATCACTAAGCACTATGCAAGTGGAGATCACTAAAATGATGTATCAACACCCTTGATACGTTTTCTCAGCTCCACACACTTCATTTGGCCGGTTGGGGGTTGTATTTATAAGCCCCACTGAGAAAGTAGCTGTTGGGGACAAAATCCCACTTTTTCTGCTACCAACCGGACGCTCAGGTCATCTTGATCGGACGTGTCCGGTCGTCTCGACCGTTAGAGCCGCGATCAACTGATCGGATGCTGCCAGCATCCGGTCACCTGCCACCGGACGCGTCCGGTCGTAGTTTCATCGCTCTGGAACCTTTCTGTACTCGATCAGATGAGGTAGTTCTACGTCCAGTCAATTTGCCGCTAGCATCCGGCCCAGCGTTCGGTCGCTGCTACTGACGCCTGTTGCCGAGCTTCTTGATCGAAGCGTCCGGTTGCTTTTCGCCAGCGTTCGGTCACCTCTGTGAGCTCGTTTCTTTGTGATCTTGCGTACGGCTTGGTTCCTATCTTCGTGCTTGGACTTTGCTTGATATCTTGGGTCTTCTCTTGTGCTCCTAGGGTCTTGCTTATGGTGTTGATCATCGCATCATCACGTCGCCTTTGTCCAAGTCACGTCTTGCACCCTATTGGACTACAAAACAATCACTTGCAAATTCATTAGTCCAATTTGGTTGTGTTGGTCATCAAACACCAAAATCCAAAGTAAATGGGCCTAGGGTCCATTTTCCTTACAAACACACCCAAGAAAAATGATCAGAATGGAAATCCTGATCAATCTAAGGATGACCAGGAATTAGGTTGGTCCAAAGTAGGGCCTAGAAAGAAGAACAAGAAAAAATATAAATGATAGGTTTGCTTTGGAATATTAGAGGTCTGGGTAAGCTTGGTAGGGTTCCATCCCTGATTAGTAGAATCAAGGATTCTCATGCTGATTTTGTAGGCATTATGGAGACCAAGAAAAATTCTCTATCAGTAGGTTTTCTGAAGACATTGTCTAGTAATGTTCCTTTTGCTTAGCATCATTTAGAAGCTAAAGGCTCGGCAGGAGGAATCCTGGTTGGTGCCAACATGGATATTTTTAACATGGTAGTTGGTGATGTCCTAAAGTTTTTAGTTAGTGTAATGCTTACTAACAAAGCTAACGGGTTTGTTTAGAAGCTTGTTGTGGTTTATGGACCAACTTACGATGATCTTAAGCAAGAGTTTTTAGAAGAGTTAGAAACTATGATGGGCGTTTGGAATGGCCCAACTTTGGTTGGGGTGATTTTAACCTTGTTATGTTTGCTTCTGATAAAAGTAATGGAGTGTATAATTATAGATGGGCTGATGAGTTTAACAGCTGGGTTAACAAATGGGCTTTGATTGAGCTAAATCCTAGTAATAAAAAATTTACCTGGACAAATAATCAAGAGCACACTATTTTAGCTAAGATTGATAGGATCTTTGTCTCTGGTTTGTGGGATGTTGTTTTTCCTTTGTTCAGTGTCAAAGCTCTAGATAGATTTCCGAGTGATCATAACCCTCTAGTTTTAGTTTCTGGGACGAATACCTGCTTTGGCAAAAAGAGGTTACGTTTTGAGAAATGGTGGCTGGAAAAAGAGGCCTTTTGTAGTATAGTTGAGAAAGCTTGGGAAACTCCTTGCCCCCTATCTAATTGTATGGACAGATGGCAATTTAGAGTGAGGACCTTAAGAAGGATGATTAGGGGGTGGGCAGCAAACGAGGTAGATGCCCAGAATAGAGCCAAAGTGGAGTTGTCTAAGGAGTTCACTAGACTGGAAAGTCTAGCTGAAATCAAGGAGTTGTCTAGTGTTGAGAGGCATGAGCTAGCTTAAATTGAAGATAAGTTAGAACATATTTGGGCATTAGAAGAGATTAGAGTTAGACAATGTTCTAGGGATAGAAATATTCTTGACGGTGATAAGAATACGACATATTTTCAGGCGGTTGCTAACCAACGGAGTAGAAAAAAAATAGAATGCCTTAAAAGTCCTACAGGTCTGGTTTATGACCAGAAAGGGATGATGATAGTGGTAGTAGATTTTTACAAAAAACCTGTTTGCTAAGGTCCCAGAACCTAACTTTAAGTTGGGACATAATTTTTGGGAAGAGGAGGATAAGGTCTCTAGGAATGAAAATGAGATACTCATAGCACCTTTCTCTGAGTCAGAGATCAAAGACGCCATTTTTAGCTTTATGCGGAAGGTGCCCCGATGCCAGATGGCTTATCCTTCCTCTTCTACCAAAAGTTTTGGAATCTCATTAAAAATGATGTGGTGCATCTTTTTAATGATTTTCACAGGGGTGACTTAGACCTTAAGAGACTCAATTTTGCTTTGGTTACACTAATTCCAAAGGTAGGAGAGGCAACAAACATGAAGCAATTCAGACCTATAAGTTTGTTAAATTGCAGCTTTAATTTTTTTTTATAAATTGCTAACTCTTAGGTTGACCTCTCTGGTTCAAAGGATAGTTGCTCCAACTCAATCTACATTTATAAAAGGAAGATATATTTTAGAAAGCGTAGTAGTCACTCATGAGTTGGTTCATAGTGTGCATCAGAGTGGTGAACTTGGGATTATTCTTCAACTAGATTATGAAAAAGCATATGATAGAGAGTCTTGGAGTTTTCTCTTTGATATGTTAGAAGCCCGAGGCTTTGATCAAGTTTGGATAAACTGGATTAGACACATTGTGGTGGGAGGATCTTTGGGTATTATGCTAAATGGGGAAGAAAGTTCTTATTTTAAGCCTGGAAAGGGCTTAAGACAGGGAGATCCTTTATCCCCTTTTCTTTTCAACTTAGTTGGAGATGGTCTGTCTAGAACGCTGAAAAAAGTTGTAGATAGAGGGATTGTGACAGGGCTCCTAGAAGACTTTAGGCAAGGGGGTATTGTGGCTCTGCAGTATGCATATGACACCATTTTATTTTCCAAAGCTGAGGAATCGGTGTTGGAAAATCTTAAATGTATTCTTATGTGGTACGAACAAATCTCGGGTATGAGAATCAATTTCCACAAAAGTGAAATGATCCCAATCAACTTGGAGGATGATGAAGTACACAGATTAGCCCATATTCTCTCCTGCCTTGTTGGCAAATTCCCAATTAAGTACTTAGGTATTCCGCTACATTTTGATGCTCTGACCAGGGATGATATACAACCTTTAGTGGATAAAATCATGAACAAAATTGCAGGATGGAGAGGAAGGCTGATGTCCCTTGCTACTAGGGTAGTTTTAATCAAATCTTGTCTTTCTAGTATACCTGTTTATCTCCTGTCCTTTATCAAATTCCCTAAATGGGCCATTAAAATGTTAAACACCCACATGGGTAATTTTCTTTGGGATGATTCTGAAAATAAACATAGATATCACTTAGCCAACTGGGAGTTAGTTTCTATGCATATGGAATTTAGTGGTCTTGGGGTCCCTAATCTGAGGGATCTAAACTTATGCCTTTTGGCTTCGTGGCTTAAAAGATATAATTCGGATAGAGATAAACTCTGGAAAGAGTTAATAGATTTCAAGTATGATACTTTAAATCCTCATGTTCTACTCACTAGAACTTCAAATGCTTCTAGTTTTTTTTAAGGGTTTTATGTGAGTCGCACAGGCTGCTAAGATGGGTTACTTGTGGAAGGTTGGAAATGGGAGGAAAGTTAGGTTTTGGGAGGACACTTGGTTAGGTTCGTCTAGCTTGGCAATATAATTTTGGCCTATTTATCGGATCATTAATGAGCATGGTAAGACAGTTGCAGAGTTGTGGGATGGATTAACTTTGAAATGCACCTTTAGTAGAACAGTAAGTGAAGACCTTTATCAGTTATGGTTAGAAGTAGTTGAATTAGTTTCAACAGTCCATCTTTCGGATGAGGAAGATGAGATGATCTGAAAGTTCACTTCTAAAGGCACTTACTCTTCTCAATCGCTCTACAAAGTCATTAATTTTAGAGATATTAAGCAAGTGCATGTATCGGCTGTTTGGGGGATTAAAATTTCTCCAAGAGTCCATATGTTTTTATGGCTTTTGATTAATAACAGAACTTTAACTAGGGATAATTTAGCCAAGCGTAGTTTTTTCTCTGCTGAGAATGAAAGCTGCCATCATTTGTTTTTTGATTGTGCCGTTGCTAGAGGATGTTGGACAGTTGTCTCTGATATCTTAGGCATACAAATAGGTGGAGACATAGTCGGTATAGGGCAACTTTGGTTGAGTGGCAAAAAGAATAGTGTTATTAATATGATAACCTCTGCTGTATTGTGGTCGATTTGGAAACTTAGGAATGAGCTTTGTTTTCAGAGGTCTAGATGGAAAAGTATGGAGGTGTTGTTCTACAATATCTTGGGCCTGCTACAGAACTGGATAGTTCTGTGTCTGGTAAACAAAATGGAGCTACTAGATGGTTTCCTGAAGAACCTGAAGACTGCGGCAAGGATGGTCTCTTGGCTTCCCGATATCCCCAGAGGCGCAATGCAAAGTTCTTCAGAAGCACGACCACTGAGGTCCCAGATGATGGTGCTCAGTTGCTTGGGAAGCACTCAAGGCTGCGGGTTTCTCCGAGCTTTACCTGATGAAGGGTTTTTTATCTGAAGCTTTCCTTAGATGTACTAGGGATGGTTAGTCGTGCTGTTTTTTAGTGGTCGTTTCTGGAGTTAAACTCTGCCAATTTAGTTTTGCTTGGTAGTTGCTGGTCGGATGTTGACCGACTGCCAGTTGGGATTGGGCGGCCTTTTGACAAACTGTATTGTAAATTATTTGGTCTTTTGATAATATTTGAAAGGCCGGGACATAATGCCCTTGAACTCTAAAAAAAAATATTGACCATGGCGAGTCGCGTCACAGCCTCTGGGGCAACTCAAAGGGACGGTACTACATGCTATTATTATAATATTAATATGTTGGGCCTAAGATAAGAAAAATCCCTAGCTACGTTGTACTAGTTCTTATTCCAGTCTTCTATATATATACACCAGCTTTGTTTCAAAAAATATATATATACACCAGCCATCGTAGCTACAGTCAATTAACCTAGGCTATTGCACTATCCCATATCGACACAACAAAAAAGTAGAACTATACCGCAACCAATATATAGCGTCAGATAACAGTCGCTAAAAAGATAATATAGCGTCGAACTATCTGTTGCTATAGATCGGTAACAGAACATCGGTCGCTATAGCCTTTTGTAGCGACACCATATCGATCGATACAGATATTGACATGTAACGTTGGAGCATCGGTCGCTAAAAACAGGTATTTGGGTCCAACCATCGGTTGTTACAGCCTATTTTCACTTTGGCGCGCTGGCCTAGCCTGCTCGCGCACAAAACATTTTTCATGGCCCACCGGCCAGTCTCTTTTGGAACCCTAGCTCTCTGTATACCGGGCCGTCCCTTTCTTCCACTTCCAGATCGAGCGGCCGCCGCAATCCTCCGTCCGCGCCCCATCCGCCTGCGCCGCAGCCCTAGACTTCGTCCTCCGTCGTGCGAGAAAATTGCATAATTGGGACTCCAATAGTTGCGCTTCGCAGTTTCGGGACTTCAAACATCGACTTCGTAAAAATAGGGAGACCCGATCAAAGCGACCTTAACAAAAAGTAAGAACTCCTGTAAGACTGATGACGTGGTCGAGCAAACAGACGTACGCCAAGAGATTAGTATATACCACCAATCACGTCAGTCGAGACTCTTGATTTTTTTGACGTTATGTGTATTTTCTCCCTTTTATAGCATTCATCCATGTATTTGTCACCTCAATGGACTTTTTGTCCTCCTGATGTTTTGCCGTGCCGCTCGTACGTACGTGACCCATGCTGCTCGGTACTTTGCCGCTGGTACGTACGTGACCTGTGACATGGTCACATGGCTGCTGGTACGTGCTCATACGTACGCCTGGATGCTCACCGCCTTGGCAGGCAGGCAAGCAGGCCGCCGCCGCCGCCGTCCCTGGGAGGCAAGAAGACTGTACTGTATTGACGGAGGAGGAGCGGTGGGCAGCAGAGACCTCGCTAGGGCGATCGCAGTGGCCGGCGGTGGGGATTCGCGCAATCCATGGCCATGGCATCGGGCGCGGCCAGGCCAGGGGCCGTCGCGGCCAGGCTAGGGATCGGCGCGGCCAGGGCTCCGAGGGCCGAGGCCATGTGGCTCCTGCGGCCACGTCCTGGGTGAGCGGGGCGTCCATGGCTGGCGCGTCGAGGTCGTCCGGCTGCTGGCCTTCCATGGCCGGCGGGAGTCTCGTGCAGATGGCCTCGTGCGGCGGCGCCGCGGAGGCCAGAGACAAAAGTTTTGATCTGTTTTTCTTTTTCGTAGATTGCATTCACGTACGTGGAGATCTCGTGTACGTGAGGCCACAGGGGCAGCAGGGTCCGTCCAGGTTACAAATACATGTATACATATTAGAAAAGAAAGAAAATATACATAATATCAAGAAAAAAAAATCAAAAGTACAATATTTAGAGGTCTATTTTTATAAAGTGGACGTTTGGAATCCAAAACAGCGAAGCGCGACGATTAGAGTCAAATATGCAATTTTCTCCGTTCGCGCATCCCTATCCACCCGCGCCGAGCTCGGACCGTAGCGACGCCGCCCTCTACTTCTCTCCCGTGCGCGCCTCTCCTCCCGTCCTCCAGGGGCCGAGCGAGCTCGCCGCGAGCGCCCGTCCGGAGGGTGCAGCGCGAGCTCGGCCCGCCCGTCCGCCAGGGCCGCGGCAGCTCGGCCCGAGCGCCCCTCCCCAGGGGCCGCGCGAGCTCGGAGCGCCGTCCGCAGGGGGCCGCGGCAGCTCGGCGGGAGCACCCGTCTCCAACGGCGGCGCGAGCTCGGCGCGCCGTCCGCAGTGGGCCGCGGCGGCTCCGCTAGAGCGGCCGTCCCAGGGGCCGCGCGAGCTCCCAGCCAAACCAGTGGTAAGCTTGTCTACCCTGTCCGCTCGTTGCCCCCCATCCCAACTCGGCGACTCCTCAGACTCGATGCTCGTGACCCCCTTTCGTCGGCCCCGTCTTGCCGCTATGCTCGGACGACCCCATCCTCGCCGCCCCCCTCCCGAGGATCTGTCGTGCCCCTTGCCAACTGCCTCCTGGTGTGGTGAGTGCCTACTTCCGTCACAAGGTTAGAGATTTTGAATGCTTAATCTGACGCAAGAGATTTTGAATGCTTAATCTGATTCCTGAATTAATGTTAATTAATCTGACGCAAGAGCAGTCAGCATTACTTACATGATTCTAGATTCTTTACCGAAATGTTCCAGATTTGTATGAAGCACTGAAAGGTCTGTTTCTGAGTGCTACAACAATATGTTGTTTCCGTTGCTTGGGGAGTTATAAATACTGGATTGTACCAATTGACTGGTTAATGAAGTTCCATCGTGCCAATCTCTAGTTGTTTGAAAATGGAATAATAGTGCATGGGGGCACTATTGTTAGCTGCCTAGATTAGTTTTTTCTCATCTATGTTGGCATAAATTATTTGGGGCCAAGAACTGAACACCTGTTGTGCTTCATATAATCTCTTGGTTCAGTCCTGTTACTCACACATTCTCTGTTACTCACTCTCTGTTCTTCGCTGTTGCAGGTAGCCTACTCCTCAATTCCAGCCCTCGCGTAAGGAAAAACCTCTCTTAGTCCCTTAAGGGGCTCCAGGTAATCCTGACAGAGACATGGAAGAGCTCATCGCTGGTGTAACACGATGTTCAGAGTTGCAGAGGAGATCCTAGCTAAGCACAGCAAAGGAAACAGTTACAGGAACTCGGACCAGAAGAATGATCAAAGGGGTGGTGGAGGAAGCTCATCCAGAATTGCGAAAACTGCAGGCGTCTACTAGACAAGGAAGATGTTTTTGGTTCTCTGGCTTGTTGCGGTGTTTCATGTTGATGATCTTTTGGGTGTAATGTGGAAATGTTGGTGGTTGCTGGAAACTGTCTGTAATGAACAGTCTGGTAATAGGTAGCTGAGGCGCCTGGTTGATTGCTGCTCTCTGAACCAGAGATGCAGTTGAAGCGGTAGTTTTTCTGAAACATTCTTAGTTCTGTCTTTCTCTTCGCTCGAATGCTCTGATGTATTTCAGTTATGCTATAATGGAAATGGGGTAGCTTCGTGTGGAAAAAAGAACAGCAGCGAATGCTCTGACGTATTTCAGTTATGCTATAATGGAAATGGGGTAGCTTCGTGTGGAAAAAAGAACAGCAGCTACTTGAATGCCTAGGATACATGTCAAGCAAGAAATGTTCAAGACCAAAGCTGGTTGCAGTCGTGGAGGAATCTTAGGCTGTGTTTAGTTGGGTGAAATTTGGAAATTTGACTATTGTAGCACTTTCGTTTTTATTTGGTAATTAATATTCAATCATGGATTAATTAGGCTCAAAACGTTCGTCTCGCAATTTCCAACCAAACTGTGCAATTAGTTTTTTTTTCGTCTACATTTAATGCTCCATGCACGTATCGCAAGATTCGATGTGATGGCTACTATAGCACTTTTTGGAAAAACTTTTTGGAACTAAACAAGGCCTTACCTCATGCCTGCGTATCCCCAAAAGCTCACATGCACAGTAAAGCAGCTCTGATATGACCAGTTAATTCACATGTCCCAAGTTTGTACCCACTATCTCCTCTTATATATGCACACCTTCAATCGAAGTTATGCTCATCTAGATGCGCTAGCCAGCCAACTGCCCCAAATCGATGCAGCCCCAAACTTGGCTGATAGAGAGATTAACTACACTCAGAACCTAGCAGATTGTGGCGAGCCTAGCACAGTGTGGTGGTCTAGGAATATGATGCATCTGGAATGTCTGCTGGAGAGCTGCATGGGCACAAGAAGAAGACCGTCGAGCAGGTAGCCATGTTCAGCAGTTACGTCCCAAGACAAATTATTTTTAAGCTAGTTAAAGAATTCAAAGCTGTGTGTGCCCAGAGCCCCAGACTAATGTTGGAGCTAGAGGTGTCCAAGAGCCGAAATCATCGCCCGTATCTTAACCTGTGACGAGCACGCGGTTTTTGTTGCAATTAAATGATGACGTTGGTCCTCAGCCAATCTTGTTTCTTCCCTCCTGGCTCCTTCTGCGCAGTAGGCCATGGAGGCATAATTAACCCAGCTGCATCTGGAAGAGCCCAAGAGGTGAAGGGAACCAATTGTGTCCATATAGTTCAGTATGCATCTGAAAATGTGGAAATTAGTATAGTTCGACAAGTGGCATACAACCACAAGGTAGGAAATTTTTGCTTCACTATCAAATAACCTCGCTTCATATGGATAACCAAGAGACCACGGTGGAAAACATGCATGGTGCTGGTTACAAAAACCATATTTGAGTGACAAATTAATTTGATTTCTTATAAAATTTCCAGTTATATATTTTGTTGTTTTATGACCTTACGATTTACAGTATAGATAGAGGCAGCATTGCCTACTAACCCAGACAACCGGTGACTCTGCGCTGCAAGCATCCCATTTTTTCTGCCGGAATTTAAAGGAAGCATTGAGCGCCCTCCTAACTGTGACCGGTGCAGTGTCATCAATACATCTTCCACGTGTGACATGTCCTTCTAGTAATTTCTGCCGGCACTCTCCTTCAATTTATGCACACGATCAATTGTAGCCATAGTCAATTAGGCACTATAACTAACTACCCCAAATTGATGCAACACCAAATTCGACAGAAAAGAGAGGTTAAGTGTTCGGAGCTCGGCGTCGCTGGTAAGCATGGCCAAGGCGGAGCTCCGGCGAGAGGGGCGCGAGGGAAGAAGGCGGCCGCCGTGGGCGCCGGCGAACCCTAGCGCCCGCGGCGGGGCGGTACGGTGGCCGGCCGCGGGGGCGAGGACGAGGAGGATGGCAAGGTCAAGGATGAGCGCGGGCTGCTCGACTGCGAGGGATGGGGTGGCCAAAAACAAACTCGGAGCCCGACGAGAAAATCATGTTGATGTCGAGGTCCATTGAGCTCTCGGTCGCAAAGTCGCCGAATGCCTCTACCTGGCTCGCTAGCTGTCAGTGTTTGACGACCAACAACCAGTCACGGGTTTTCCCGGGATAGAGATTGGTGGGCTTCGGCGTATGCAGAACTCGGCGGTAAACACGAAGACAAGCGATTTATACTGGTTCGGGCCCTCGTGATCGAGTACAAGCCTTTACGTCCAGTTCGGTGTGATGCCTCTGCGTTGGATTAGGTTGTATGAGATGTTGTACAAGGGGTACCGCTTGCCTCTCTTTATATAGGGTAGAGGGTAGGGCAGTTGTTCTAGTCCTAGTCGGTTACAATTTGAGAGTCTAGTTCTATTACATAGACTAATTTCCCTAAATGTCCAACTAGGTCGGTTGTTGAATACTTGGAGATCACGCCACCTTATTCCGTGTCTTCAAGAAAACCTACGTCCAGCCTAGGAATCGTCCGAGTAGTCGGCCCAATGGAGAACCCATAGGATCCTGATGCGTCAGGACGGCTAACAGCATCACCTAGAGGTGGTGAAAGCGGCAGCGTGTTGTTGTAGTGCTGCTACGGTGACAGTGGTGGCGTGGTCGGTTGCTGCACGCGATGAAGCGGTGAAGGTGGCGGCGCTAGGCTTGGCACGGCGTGACGTCCCGACAACAAGCTCGGTTGCCTTGGACTAGCGGGGTGACACGCCCTAAAGCCACCCCGGCCGAGCCCGGCCTATGAGGACGAGGGCTTGCACGCTAGTGAACGACCTCACTTGCATGCCCTGGCTCGATGGCCGGTATCCCAGCAAAGGATACAGCGGGACGGGTAGCGACATTGAGTGGCGACATGGTCACGCACCAGGCAATTGAAGCAGAGGCCCACCAACTCCAGTGGTACGGGGCATCAAGTTAATTATAGCTATTCATCTCTAGATTAGCAACCAACCTGTGCCAAACATGTGGTATATCATTTAGTAACATACAGTAGTAACCATAGCCGGTATAATAATTCTATATTCATCCGAACCATCATATTCCATAACACAGTTACTACGATGTTGGTGTGAGTCAGAGTTTCTCACTATCCGGGAGAGACGGCGATTCAAATCAATTTCAACCAGTTAGGAATTTGTTACTAACACAAACCCAGGCAAACTAGATCAACGGTCATCTTAGGTCACCTTTGGGACAACTCAGGTCCATATTTCATGGGTTCACCCAACGCCGCACAATCAGGGACAACCAACTGCCAGGACGTTCAGGCCTGGCCTGCCCTTGGGCTCACGTCTGGCTCCTCGCATATCCTTACTACCATCCAGAGTGCGCACTCTAACAGAACAGGGCTTGACCTGAGTTAAGCTACTCGGCTTCGCGGTCGGAACGAGTTATCCGGCCAGCTAAGTGAGAGGCATGCGTTCAATCTCGATAGAGTCGCCAACAACGATACGGTCCTTAAGCGGCACAGACGGAATCACATGAGTTAACCCACACATAGACTCCACTCGGCCTCTAGTTACATTACCCCATGGTTCTGTTTCACGATAGCAAATATAGCCAACCGTGCTTCGGTATCCACCTATATCTCGCAGGTGACAGGAAATCACCTGAGTTCTATTGGTCTGAGCATGGCTAAGAATATATTTGATCCTGAACCTACACATAGTTAAAGGTATATGTATCTGGGCATGGTAGTTCTATACATCAAGTGTTTTCAATCAACTCTTATAACCTAATGCATCAAACATAAAGGACTCAAGTGATATTTTGTAAAGCATGGGAGGCTTAAAATGCTCCAGGGCTTGCCTTTGAGAAAAGAGGTTGGCCTGTTATCCGGGCACTTAGGGAGGTCCTCAAGAGTTTGCTCCTCTTCTTCTGGAGCTACGGCCTGAGGTGTTTCCTTTTGTTCTTCCTCTTCTTCTTCGTTGAACTCCAAAAGAGTTATCTGTTCGGACAATCCTATATGCATGAGCATGAAATAAGATATCACGAATGCATATATAATGACATGTATAAGATGATATGATGTGATGAATGTATCCTCATAAGTGTTCTCAGCAGCATTGCAATACGGTGACAACAAGTTATATTTTCTTTTACTGAGTTGGTGCATATCTCTTCTCTAGTAACTTAAACAAACACTTATGTAAATCATTTTCTAGACTACAAGACAACAGCCACTTGTTTTGACCATAACTGGAGTTATACACACTATAATAATATGGTTGTAGACTTTCTGGAAATCTTATGAAATTGCCTACAACTTTTTTTTAATCATCTTAATATGATTCAGCGGTTATCTAGGTCAAACAATTCAATCAATCAGATCTGTCCAGAGAGCAAGCATTTCTAACAACAGACTTCTAACAGCTATAATTCTTAGACCATAAGGCCTATGATTATAAAAATTTAACACAAGGTACATAAGTAAGTTATATACAACTTTGTTATTAACAAGTTTTACATAAAAGATCATTATCATCATAAAATTATTACCACAACAGAAACTACACATGCAGTCATCTAGTTGAATTATAAAGCAATAATTAACTAGGTGTATACAACCAATTACTTCTAAGCCTAACTAATAACATCAACAGATCATATGCATCACAAGCACTACATAAAATATCATGGTTAAACATAACTAATTTATTTATATTCATTTATTAATTTCTTTAGATAATAAGGTGATTTAAAGGATAAATACTTTCAGTGCATACTAAATTCTAAGAAAATTACAGTAGCCTGCACATGACCTTGATAGTCTACTGTATAAATTTCATGTCATTTGGACCAGTATAGCTACCTCTACAAAAATGACAAGTTATATATGCTTATTTGAACAAAAATAGTTTAGCATAGTAAAATGTGTCAACCAACAGATTTAATATTTTTCTTACTTTCCTACTAGCATGAGTATACTATGTAAAAATTTATATGATCATATGTTATATATTTTTATCTCAATTAATTTCACTAGAAACTAGCAATTAATTAGGATTAAATATGAAGACCATATTACAAGTATGCTTACTATAGGTTTAATATTTTTTCTAGCTAGATCATGTCAACACAAGACTAGCAAAATTGGAATCACATTTTTATCACTTTGCTAGCTTAAGCTATGCATTTTACAAGATATAAATTACTTTAAAAGCACTTATCTTGCTCAATTTAATTCACCTAGAAAAATACCTTAAACAGTAGATTTCATATTTTTATCAAATGTTACACTTCAAGATGAATCCAAAAAATTTGGGTCACCCCATTTGAATACTCCTAGCTCTAGATATGAATTTTTGAAGTTTGCATTCAAATATGTGAAAATAAATCAAGAAAAACATTTCAAATACTGACTGACAGCTGGGACCCGCGAGTCAATGGGACCCACCCGTTAGGACACATAGAGCAGGGGCACGGCTTGACCGACGAAAAGCTCGCTGACGGTGAGGGCACCGGCGGTAGCGTCACCATCGACATGTTCCCCAAATCATCTCACACCTACAGGTAGCCTCGGTTTGCTCGAAGGATCACTGGAGCTAGCTCATCAGTGAGCATGGCGGCTCGGCGGTGGTGCACGGTGGTGCTCCAGCCATCCCCCGTGACGGCATGGTCAGGTGAGCATGGCTACGACATCTACAAATCCTAGCGAAGCTCTACTGTGTGGATTAGGTCAGGGTGAAGCAGCGACGAAGCTTGGCCGCGTGCATGGTGGCACGGCGGTGCGAGCACAACGGCAGCACGACGACGTTCCCCTCCAATGAGGCCGGCATTGGCCTTAGGCTCTTGCCTCGAGCTAGACCTAACCTAACTCAAACGTCTAGAAGCGCGTGAGGAAGAGAACCGGGCATGCATAGCCACGGCGGCGTGCATGGCGGCGACGCTCTCGGCTCATGCAGTGCGGCTCGCGTTCCGGCATCGGCGATGTGGTAGCGGCTCAACAAGCTATGGCTATAGCTTCTAGGACCTACGATGAAGATGAATCAAGAGAAAGAGAGATGGGAGGAGCGGTGGATAGGGCTGGCCATGGTGAGCTCAGAGCTCGGCGGCGCTCCATGACCATGGCGGCAATGGCGACGTAAAATGTCACATTACCTGGGCTCTAACTAAGGCAATGGTGGGTCGGTGAGGTGGAGGAGGTGATGGCCGAGCGGTGTGCGCGAGCAATTGCACAATGGCATGGTGGCGGTGGCGTGAGAGCTCGGCAGAGGTAAGGTGGCGACGGCGCGGTGCTCGGCTTGCTCTGGCGCTGAGAGAGAGAAGCGAGCGAGGCAGAGGAGTGCGAATGCGGGCAAGCGAGGGAGGGCAGCGGCATCGCGTGTTGTTGTTGCCCATGTTGGCCTGACCGGTGGGGCCGGCGCCAGCATACGGCCACCACGCGGGCACGCGCGGCCTGCGTCGGTCGGCCACGACGCGTGCACGCGGCGCCGGTTTAGATGTCGCTGAACCCGACTGACAGCGCGACTTCGTGACTCTATAACTCCTAATCCATGGCGAATTTTTGAAAACTTAATTAATAACAATTGTAGAGCTATGTGAGATCTCCAGCTTTGCTTTAGGAACCATCATCTAATTCTCAATGGTTTTCAAACTACAAAGCTCTAAAGTGAGGTACTTTGAAACTGAAAACAGCTTCAACACTTTGAAAAATTTCAAGTTTTAAAAACAACATTTTGTTGATACTTGTGAGCTCTATTTGGCCATGTCAGACGCTGAATTAGCTCATGACCCTTAAATAAAGTTTGTTAATCATGATAAGAACTACAACTTTTATTTAGGTCGCATAGCCATGCAAACACTCTAAGCTACTGTTCAACTTTGGTCAAACTAACATCATGAAAATGGCATTTCAAATGAAACCAACACTTAGAAGCAAAATTGGCCTAAGTCATGAATATAAACATTGTTCCATTTATCATTCTAGATGTGTCTAAGGTGTTTTGATGACCTCACAACCATTTCATACATTGGTCACATATGATTACAAGCATAAGCATATATATATAATCAACATTTCATGTGACAATGTATAAGAATAAGATAAAATTTCATATGCTCATGTTCAGGAATGCTTGGATGATGCTTGTGCTCATGAAATGCAAATGTCAAATGCAATGCTTAACACTGGGGTGTTACACAGAGGATGCGGTGGATCTAGGCAGATTGGGTGCTAGTGCGGTGGAGACGAGGAAGGCGAGTAGCGGGTCGGGGTCCTCCACCCCGATTGTTTAGTCGGTGGGCAACCTATTATAGTAAGACCAGGCATATAAGTAGTAGAACTGACGAGCTACATCCCTTCATAAATTGCAAGTGCAGCACACCTTCGATGAGCACTCCATATTAAAAAATGATCCTTCTGTCACTATACAATTCCTTAAATGTGTCAATGCTAGGGAGTATGGCTATGAGGCAGGAATTGCCACCAATTTATTTGCCTTTCTAGCTTGTTAAGTTGTACATTGTACAAGCCACCGTGAATGTCCTTCTCCTTCGCATGCATCGAACTCGATCAAGACATGCTTGCTATCATAGTTGGTGTCCGGATTATTTGGTTTACGGGGTTAAGGGGAATAGGGGATTGGAATGGACCATCATCTTTTTTGAGGTATTTAATTTGGCTGAGTAAGGAAAAAGGGATAATTCCATCCTATGCTGAATTTACCCCTCCCCCGAGTTCTAGGATGGGCAGATAAATCCAAAATTCAACGAACCATGTCATTCCACTTTCTTGCTCTCATCGACATTGCAGTCAACAAATCATATTCCTTTTGATCAAAAATAAAAAATAGGATCATCACGTAGCTCCTGCAAAATCCCTGTACATTTGAAACAATATACAGTACCTAATAATACAAGACATGATCATGCATGTCCCTTGTCAAATATGACTATGTTTAATCTCCACCACATCGAGAGGGCATGTTCAACAGGATCTATAATATGTGGAAATGCAAAGAATTATTAATCACATAACAATTTTTTTCTTGCATCTAACAAATAAACCCATAACACAGCATTGCCAATCCCAAAATTGTTACCCAGCAGGGATACTCTATTACCAGTGTCAGTTGCTCTTAAACCTGGGACCGGCGATATTTCTCTATCACCGCCAGTTCCAAGGTTGGCAGTGTTAGGTGTTTTCCTAGTGGTGACCTATCTGACTTTTCCTAGACTGACACTGTTTGTGGGGTTGGTAGTGCTTCACAACTAGGATCATACCATTCCCAAATTAAACACACAATTGACATATGTACTCAGTACTAATAGGTTTCCCTTGTTTAAATTGCTCAGATGATGGAGAGAAGGTTGAGTTAATGCTGAAGTTGCATTGTCGTCGATCCAACACACCATGAACCATCAATTTCAGTGACATGCATCATTGTGGATCATGGGGAACTGCCGTTTGTTGTTCGTGTAGTAAGTCATGCTCTGGCTTCGTTTAGTACCTCAACATCGCCTCCGCTTGATTTCTATTCTATTGTTTTAGTTATGTTTTTTCCTTTCTAGTTGGGTGGGCATGCCTTCGTCTCTTATTTTCTTGTCTCAGTTTTCATGTGGGTGGAGTTGTCCCTAGCTGGACCGAGTGGCGGAGTTGTAACATCTGTTTTTTATTGTTCTCTTGTGCAATAAAATTCGCGGCAAATCCCTTGCATCCTTTCAAATAAAAATTTCCAATCGGACTTTAATTTTGGTGGTTGTTCTACACCCTACTGCAGGACAGATACTAATATTTGTAATGGCTTATAATGAACAGAGAGGAAATTAAAGTGCTTCCTCCTTATATTGTATCATAAAAGGCAACATCGCCTTGCCTCCTGTTCTTATTGTACACGTATAGCTATATATACAAATTAAGGAGTACTGTACGCATCTAGGCAGCAGTATTCTTCTTCTTGCGATTTTCTCCTCCCTTATTTTTTGCTATATATACATAGCCGTGGCTGGCAGCCCCAGGATGATGTGGTGTCCTGCGTGCACAAGTCATACGTAAGAAAGAGAAGGAAGAAACTACAAAGGTTGTCTCATGTAGCGCCAGGAATAGGAGACACCTGGAACGTCCCATGTAGAAAAACAGTCATGCAGCTAGCTAGACCACTGCGGGAAGGAACGTTCTTAGACCCGATATGTGGTAGAGGAAAAAACTCAAGATGCAAGAGCTCGACAACACTCCACTGTACTTGTCATCTGTAGTCCTAGATGATAAAAATTAATTCTCTGGTACCAAACCCTCACTTCAACTAAATCAAATAAATTCTAGGCCCATATATAGTTTTTGTCACATATGTGATTTTGACTAAATTTGACTCAACTTAAATAGGTAGACTATACGTGTTCCTATTGAGAAGTTGAGGGAGGCTAAGGACGTGCCACAAATGCACGCACCGCAAACTCCGAGTTATACAGTGTGGTGAGCGGCCGTGCCAATCCACTGACATGATGTGGTGCAAGCCGGACTTTGCTTTTGCCATTTGATCTGGTTGATCAAGTCATACTGGAGTTGTTACGAGAGTAATCGCTCTGTCAGTTATTCCAGGTGATTACTTGTCCATTCCTAGTGATTACTCCACGTGTGATTACTCCGCCGGCCCGGTCAAGTAAATCCACTCGTCCATGTTCATCCTCCCGATGCTCCAGCTTCTGCCTCTCCTGTATAAGACCAGAGTCCCATCAGAGCCTCGCACATGACACAGAAAAAATCGCACCCTCTTTTCTCTGTCGAGTTGTTCGAGTCAATCCATGATCCAGTCTCCTACACGGATAGGAGGTTAGACAGCAGGCCTCCAAAACCACCATCCGCATCTGACACCTGCTCGGATGTGCTGGACGATTAACGGATTAAGTTTTCCGGGAGCGCAGGGCGTGACTGCTGCATCATCTTCTTGCCAGCGTCAACTGCAACGTCTGGCGGCCACCCGATCCCCGCGATCTGCAATGTATTCTTCCTGGCGACCTGTAGCTGCGCACGCCTAGTTCCTACTGGGTATTCATGGGACTACAAAACGAACGTCTCCCTAAATGGACTGTGGTCCACGACTTCGTGTAACACAATATGTTAAGTAAATGGAGCCATTTGTGCCTTCAGCACTAGTCCTCTGCAGGGTATAATTTTTTTTCTTGTTGAGGTTATAAAATTCAGTGTTGTGATCAGTATATTCGTCATGGCTGCCACTGTTGTGAGTAGTACGCACGTTCACATATAAATCATTACAAATCTGCTACTATTTTTTTAGATTAAATTAAATATGAAAATGCCTAAATTTCTAACATGTGCTGCTATAGCTCTTTTGCTATCCAACATCGGTTGGTCCACACTACACAGACAAAGATAGTATTTGTAAGGGCCAGCTTAATGAATTGAGAGGAAATTAAAGTGCAGCAACACCGACTTTCTCTCCTCTTGTTGAATTATGACACCCATCTTATAAAAGGCAACATCAATCACCTTGCCTCTTTTTCTTATTGTATACTGTTATATATCCAAATCATGGAGTACATATTTATTAGTCCGTAGTATACATAGCCATAGCTGGGAGCCCTAGGTGCAATAGACAGAAATTTTCTTGCAGAGCCATAATTATAACAGTTTCACATCACATTTTGGAAATGTGAGGCATCAGGAGTATCCTTTACAGCTCTTGGACAACCTATTGAAAAACCAGGTAAAAAGCCTGTGCTACTGATCAGATACATCACTTCATAAGGAGTGTGTAACTACCCAGAAATGAGCAAACCTCAAGAATGAAATATGATTGTCAGATGATTCAATTCCACACATATATAACCATTTATAGACACATCCCTAGGCCCTTTTTCCTCTTGTATTATCAACATATATATATGCATTGCGGCCACGGGTAGTAATGCCGCAGTGGTTCAACCAACAATGAACCTTCCCTCTCATTGCACGATCCTTAATAGAAGGCGCTTCATGTAATTGCCAATTTTCCAGCTTGTTGTACTACATATCCTACTAGAATTGGTAAACCTTGGCATTTTTTGGTTTACATGGTCAAGAGGATGTGAATGGGCCATCAAGTTTCTTGAGATATTTGGTAAAGTGTAAAGAGATAGGGATGATTTCCATGGTGAATTTACCCCTTCCAATCCCCAAGATCCATATGATCCGGCTGCTCCATCAGAAATTGGACGGACCATTGCAGGTGGCACACATCACAGTGCTAAACATGAGTTTATCACATTCCTCATATCAAATAATACATCCACGGTGCAAAGATTGACACGTGAAGATGAGTTTATCATGTTCCTCATATCAAATACTACCTCCACCATGCAAAGATTGACACGTTGTTAACGTTTAAAAATGTCCCAGAAAGAGTTTAATTCTAGCTAAAATGGACCGTCCAAGTAGGGCTCATCTTATTAAATCTCACAAGCTCCTTCCAATTTCATGGACATGCATGCATGCAAATAGCAATTAATCCCACCGACTATGGTCAAGCTGCCCCTAATAAACAGGGACAACTATATTGATTTTTCCAGGAGTGCTAGTCTTTTGTGGGGCAGTGGTTGTAGTACTAGGTAACTACGATCATCCCATTCCTGAAGCAGGAATGGTGCTAACTCATCTTACCTTCCGCAAACTAAACAAAAAAATGACGATGTTCTCGGAACTCATTGGTTTTTGCCAGGGTTAAAATTAATTCTGGCAGTACTTTAACTAGCTTCGATGGCGTTCCAGAAGAGCTTTAGAGTTGGCTGCAAGCATGGCCTCTAGCAAGGGGACTCTCTTTAAATCAGAGTTTCCACAGGAGGCAGCAGAGTACTATATGTGAAAATTGTAGAGAGATGTGCCTTCTAGATACGCGATGTCCCCGTCGACAGCGAGACGCCTGTGGTGACTCCGTGAATTTCAAGATTTGCCGGCTCAGTCCTTCGATGGTGCTCATAGGGGTAGGGTTTGCGTACGTGTGTTCATAGGGTGAATGTGCATGCGTGTTGTGAGCGTCTACGTTGTACGCCTGAGTGTGTGTGCCCACCACCAAGCATGCCGCTGAGCTTATCGCCAAGCCTGCTACCGAGGTCTGTCGAGGGCCTCGACCATGCCATTGACGTTGCATCGATCCATGTGGAGGATGGAAGGACGTGGTCCTCGAGGCCTTAGCCACACCGCCACCATTGATCGAATCCTACCAATGATAGATCTGCGAGAGGCTGCCACCCTCGACCGCAACATGCTGCTGCCAGATATGAGAGTGGCCTCGACCACGGCGCCACCCTCGACCAGCCTTGCCACTGAATCTGAGAGAGTCGCCGCCCTCAATCGCCCCAATCGCCGTATCTAGGAGGAGAGTGAGTGGAGGATGAGGACGCCTGCCATCGCTAGATATGCGCGGATAGTGACCTGGTGTACCTCAAGACCGGCGTGCTAATGGCCGCCGCCACCATGGCTTTGTCTCTTGTGAGCCGATGGAGGAGCGGCCATCCGAGGGACGAGAGGAGGCAGACCATCAGAGAGAAGGGAGGAGGTGGGCCGGAGGGAGGAGGGCATCGAACGACCACCACCATTGGAGAGAAGAGAGGAGGCACTAAGGGAGCACTGCCGTCGAAGAGAAGAGGCGTGGTGTTCAGAGTTGGAGAGAGAGGAGGCGTGGTGTTTGGAGTTGGGGAGTGGCCCGTAAACCCTAGCTAGGAGCTACTTATATACTAGGGAGTGATATTGTTGGGCCGCATCCAGGCTCGTCAAGTTTTCGAGAGAGGCGGTCCTCTTAAGAAGACTGCCTCCGAAAATGCCCCTAATTTTCAGAGAGGACCTCTTAAGACGCCTATCTTTGTAAATAGATTTACAGAAGCAGTCATTTGTGGATTGTCTCCTAAAATTAATTTACCGTCTCTGAAGTTCGATAGGTATTTTAGGAGACATGAGTATTTTGTGTCCGCCTCTGTAAATAAAAATTGATGTCTCCTAAAATTAATTTCGTGCTAGTGAAGGGCGGCTACGAGACATGCTTGTTGGCCCGGCCATGTATGGTCCCTTGAGCCCACATTACTATAGATTGGGTAGGAATCTGGTGGGCCTTTCTTGATGACACGACAGTTAAAGTAATATGGCTTGGCGTCCATGAATGTGACCAACTTAATTTATATAGGTGTGAGTATATGGACAACACATCAACCTTTGAACATGAGCTCGAGTATAAAGGAACATTCATGGTCAGATCAATCTTTGTATTACGGAGAGAATAGGGAACCACACCAGCCACCCCTGCTTGTTATTGGTGTATCCTTGATAGCACTGCCTCTTCTACTTCAGTATATGTGATATATTATATATCCAAACTACATTGTCTAGAATCACTCATCAGTAGCCTCCTTCCCATCATCTTCCCATATATATCTAAACTTCCAAGGAACCCCAAACTGGCGACATTCGCATGTAATAGCAATGAGAAAGCAGCTTCGACTAATTGAAAAACAGCTTCACTAGTGAAGTCGACCGTGCCAAACGGAGCCTTAATAATATAGTTATGCATATATGAACAATACATCAACCTTTGAAGATGAGCGCAAGTATAAAGGAACATTGATGGTCGGATTAATCTTTGTGTTACAGGATAGGTATGTGGTTAACACACAGAGAATAGGGCACCAAATCCACATCTCCCTGCTTGTTATTAAATATAACCTCGACATCCTCCTTCATTCCCGTCATCTCCCCATATATATATCCAAACTACCAAGTAGCCACAAACTGAGCTCAGTGCCAACTGCCAACCTGGGGCAATGATCCCTCTTTTGTGGCCTTTGGCAGAGTCAGGTTGAGATATCGAGTGCAGCTGCACCTGCTACTGCCACAGTTCTCCATAGCTGTCTAGCTGTATCCGCAGGTTCAGCAATAGCTGAAGCGACTATGCCCAAAGCTACCTGTGGAATTAGTGAAGGCAAGGAGGGAGGAATTGCGTGAGCGCTTAGTTTGTACCACACATCTCCATGGCAAATGGAGAAACCCGGGCCGACCAGGCCACACATATACCTCAAATAAACTGGTTATGCATATTTAGTTCCTACAGCACTATGTTATGGAGGGCCCTAAAATGAATTCGACATCATAGGCTCTAGTGCGTGGTGGAGAATTTGTCATGTCACTCGCGTGACTCTATTGTGTGGGCCTATCCAACTAGTTGGAGCAAATAAACTGGTTATGCATGTTTAGTTCCTGCAGCCCTAAGAATCGGACTCCTTTATTACTCAAAAAAGAATCGGACTCCTTTGCTTATCAAAAAACATAAATCTAACTCCTTGAAAAAAAAACAAAAATCTAACGTTTCTCGATGCAACATAATTAAGGGCATTATTAGTGACCATCATTTAGCCATGGGGGCTTTTAGCTTCATGCCACAAAAGATGCTCTCAAGACTGGACCCATGGAAGGGTAAGTTTTTGACATCTGGGGGGAAACAAATCTTGACTAATTGCTGTTTGAGTAGTATCCCCCCCCCCCCCCCCCCCCCCCCCCCCCACCCCCCTGTACTGTATGGGCTTCTACTGGCTAACTGATGGGATTCATAGGAAAATGGATAGCATTAGAGCTAAATTCCTCTGGCAAGGGGCTAAGGATAATGTCCAAGTGGGAAATGGTTTGTAGACCTAAGGACCAAGGGAGCCTGGTGTAACACCCTAAATTTTACAACAATTGAAATTAGAGAAAAAATGATTTACTAAGTATTTTTGTGAGCATTTAAATTTAGGAAGAATAATAAAGTATGCCAAATTAAAATTTAATAAAGGTTAACAACAATGAATGTGCATTCATGCTGCTACATATCAATTTTTGGAATGGTTTGATTTGAACTCAAGTTTGAAGTCGATTTGAATTCTTGCTTTGGAAAGGAATTGGAAAAAAATAGAATCACCCCTTCCTCTTTTCGGCCCGAAGGCCTGCTGCTGCCGCGGCCCATGGTTTTCCCGCGCGGCCCATTCCCTTCTCCAAGCCGCTGCGCAGCTTCTTGTCTCCACTCGGGCCGAAGCCCAGTATTTCTTTCCGCGCCGCAAGACGAAGCCCAACTCGCGCAGCCCAGCTTCGCTGACGCCAGCCGCAAGCCACGCCCGCGCAAGCCTCCTCCGCAGCTGACCGGCTGGGCCCGCAAGTCAGACCCGCCCCTTTCCTCTCGCCGTAGCAGAGCCGGACTCCGTTCCGCGCCGATGCCGAAGTCCGGAGCTTCCACGATCCGAGTGCCGTCGCGCCCAAGAAATTCCGTCCCCATAAATAGCGCCCGCACCTCCCCTCTATCCCCTATCCCATCTGGCGGCCGTTTTTCTTCGCCAAGCAGCCGCAGCTGCTTCTCGCTTGAGCGCCGCCGCCGACCTCCGCTGCCACCGTGCACCGAGCCGTCGTCGCTGCTTCCCGTTCGCGCAATCCAGTTCGGGTGAGATCCCCGTCCCTTCCTCTCTCCCCCTGTATTTTTCTTTCATCGAGTAGTGCGCTGCAAGCCGGGAACCGCGAGCTCCATTTGGCCGGCCATGGCGCCGTCGTTGCTCAAGCCGTCGGAGCACTGTTCCGGTGCCCTCTCTCTCTTTCTATTTCCGCCGAATTTATTTTTAGCCGTCGGTTTCTAATCCAACGGCTCAGATCTAAAGATACCCTTTTGATGCCGATTTTGCAGTTACACCCTTATAATTACTTCGGTGTTAACCCGCGGTCCTTTGCGCGTTTCACAGTTTACGTTTCTTTCTTTCGAAAGCGTATTTTCGTTCGGTTGGACTGAAATACGTTTTCAGTTATTTACAGTTTTGCCATTCAACTTGTTTTTGCCATAATTTCTCCGTTTTAACTCCGATTTGATCCGTTCAAGTTGCGTTAGGTTCGTAATTAAGTAATCTACATGTTTATGTTACTGTAAAGTAGATTTCCAACTTTCAAAATTCGAGAGTAGATTTAATCTATTATTTTGCTAAAGGAAAGCTTGTTTAATCCATAACTCTTCCGTTTCAGATACGATTTTTGTGATCTTCGCGTCCGTGTGTTCGTAGCGAGATGTAGATTCGTTTTCCAAACTTTTCATCTTGATTCTTTGCTGTTGGTGTACTGTTCTAATCTATAGTCTTGTTTGCTTTGCATTATTGCTCCTGGATGCTTGTATGTTGCTGTGGTTATCGAGTATAGACGGTGAGCAGTTCTCGGAAGGTCAAGGGTACGACTTTGACGAGCAGGACTAGCAGGAGTATGTTGCTCAAGGCAAGTATAGCATGGGATCATCCTTGTTTCCTATTCACTTTAATTCATTAAATTCATGTTGCATGTGTCTTCTTGTTAGGAATTTCCTAGAATTGGACTATTGCCTTGTCACCTATGGGTTATGCATATGGGTAGCTTTGCTAGAGCTCAGTTAAACCATGATCTTGTAACTTGACTAATGGTATATGCAATAAACATAAAATATGACTTTTTAGCAACATGGAAACAGGGGGCTGGAGTATTTAGCTACTTTCTAAATGCCTCAGATTCCTCTCCCTAAGGACTTATCTGTAAGTGATCATCCGGGACTTACAGTACAGCTGTGAGGGCTACATGGCTCTGGCTTTAGCTCAGTATAAGGACCTCTTCTAGCTTATTAGTGGTTACCTTCATTGGCGTAAGAATGGCTTGCCGAATCGGGTATAGAGCGGCCTCTAGCCTTATGTGTATAGGCTGGGTGTCAATGTGCCATCGGGAAGGGGGGCTCTATATCTGTTTGCCGAGTGAATCTAATGGCCCTAACTTGTTAGACGAACCTTTGAAAGGCTTCATAGTGACCCCTGCATGCTCACCTTGGAAGTGTTTTGGGAGTTATAAACCCGGGCATATGGGTATCACGACTCACAGTGAAAGTGTACAACCTCTGCAGAGTGTAAAACTGGTATATCAGCCGTGCTCACGGTCATGAGCGGCCTTGGAACATTTATGGAATAGATGAACATTAAACTTTATTTGTTTATGCTATTCATTACTCATGTTTACATTTGATCATGTGTTCTACCTTGGGAACTGAAACAACTTGATGCTACTCATAAGCTAAAATTGTGACAACTAAAAGCTGAACGCTGTTAAACCTATGTCTAGCCTTTTGAGCCTCATGAACCCCGTGTTACACTTGTTAAGTACGACATGTACTTACGCTTGTTTATTTTCATTATTTGGATAAAAATCCCGGATGGGTAACAGATGACCTTGAGAATGATGATTTCCCTGAGGACTACTAGACTTGTGGTCAACCAGTCGACGTCCCTGTGAATTGAAGCTTCCGCGAGAGATCTTTTTATTATTTCCTCTATACTTATGTAATAACTCTGTCTTATTCGTGATGTAATAAACATTGGTGATCATACTATTCATAATTTGTCGGCTTATGTGTGTGACTGATCTCTGGGCGCATATAAGGTTTTGCACCCCATTTTATCCCTAAAATTGGGTGTGACAGATTGGTATCAGAGCCGTGTTGACTATAGGATGCAAGCCTAGTTAGCAATGGTCATTTTTAGCTTCTTTTGCTTCACTCATTTCATGCTTCCTATCTCACCTTTGGTATTTGCTAAAGTTTTATGCTTCTTTTGTCTTATTCTATTGTGAAAATTTTTGCTTCTAACCTAATCTAACTAAATCTAATTCTGTAGATGCCTTGTGCCCACAAGACTGCCCGTATCAGTACTGGGGGGTATTACCCGCCACAAGGTTTGTCCATGGAGCCTGAGGAGGAAGAACCTCAGGAACATGAATTGGATTCGCCAACACCGCCAACGCCTGAGTCCACACCTGAGCCAGCCCAGGATGACCCTCAAGAAGTCGAGATCGTTGACTTGTCCGAAAATGAAGAGGAAGACATTGTTGAAGAGGATGAGCCGATCCCGCCATTGGGGTGGACAATAAAGGTGTGGTATAAGCCGGGATGTGAATTCTCCGTTTCACATCACCGACTCATGAGCCTACTTCAGACATACTACAGTGACTGGGATGCAGCTGTAGAATACGCTTGCGAAGAGCATACACACCCTCTTGAAGGGACCTACTGGAAGGTTAGGGTGTGCATCACCATCAAGGATGAGCAGAAAGACGCGTATCAGCTGGATTCAAACTACGCACACCATGGTCACCGTGCTACCATGGAGGACGGCATAGAAGATGCAGCCGCTAAATCTTGCATAGGCCTCCATGGTCGCCGATTCGAGGATATGAAGGATGATCAATATCGATTCCTTCCTCATCAACACCCAGAATTGGGATGGGCGATGATGGACCCGCAGGGCACGGATCCAACCACTAAAGCGATGGTACACTTTGGTTACGAGTCTGTGTCAAGGATTCGCCGATTGAAGAATCAATTGAAGGCGCAGCAGGAAGCAATCAAGAGGCACCAGCAGGTGATAGACGAACAAAGGGTGTGCCTCAATTTGCCAAAGATGTATGAGGAGCTTCCTCATAAGTATTGTCCCTAGATGTTGGAGTCCCTCTTTATGTAATAACACGATAGTAGAACGAGTGAGTCGAGTCGGGTCGAGTTTTTTTTAGTGCGGTGTGAACATTGTGTGTTTAGTTGATTTGTTATTATGGTTATGCGTGAGTTGGATTTTTGTAATGTGTGCTGGAACTTTGTGGGCATGTCCGCAAGTTTCATATTTAAGAATATTAAAGTTTGGGTCAATAAATAAATAGTTCGGTTTATTACATCTTGCTCTCTCGGAATCTGTTTTTTTCGGAGCAGTCTGCCTTTATCTTAATGCCAATTAAAATATACACGACCAAAAATTATGAAATTTTTATGGGAATAACTAGACTTAATTATCTTTCCAATGCCTCTGGAATCACCCTCATATCTGATCTGATATCTCTGTTTCAAGTTAAAGTTACTGCACAGTCTGGAATATGGGAATAGTTTCGGTGGTATCCTGTTTTTGAGTAATCTAACGACAGAATCTGGGAAAGTGGTCTGAATAAAAGTTGTAGAAAATTTCGTAAGCTTTCCAACCATATAAAGTACATCCTATTTGGATTTCTAGAACTCGAGATATGACTGTTTTACAGAACTACTGATGTTGAGACTCGTCCAGAAAAAAATTTCAGAATGTATTCTAACCTGGAAATGTATAAATTTTGAATATTTGATAAGCAGATGTCTGGAAGAGGAAGAGGCCGAGGTCGTGGTGGTGTTCCCCCACATCCACCACCACCACCACCGACTATTGAACAACTCTTGGCAATACAGACGCAGCTCATGCAAACGTTGGTGCAGAATCAGCAGAACCAACAGGGTGGTGGAGAACCACGTGATAAGCGTGGTGAATTCTTGAAGGGCCATCCCCCGATGTTCTCTCGTGCCACTGATCCACTGGAAGCAGATGATTGGCTTCGTGCAGTAGAGAGGCAGCTCAACATAGCTCAATGTGATAATCAGCAAAAGGTGTTGTACGCTTCAGGACAACTTCAGGGAGAAGCTCAGGACTGGTGGGAGTCATTCGAGTATGGACGTCCCACCAACGCTCCTCCTGTCACCTGGCAGGAGTTCAAAGAGAATTTTAGATCTTATCACATACCAGAGGGGCTGATAGAGCTCAAGTAAGAGGAATTCAGAGCTTACCGCGACAAGTTTGCTCAGTTATCACGTTATGCTCCAAATGAAGTGGCTGACGATGCTGACAAGCAACACCGCTTTCTCAAAGGTTTGTATGATGGTCTACAGCTCCAACTTATGTCCAATACCTATCCCAATTTTCAGACGCTGGTAAATCGCGCCATTGTTATTGACAACAAGCGCAAAGAAATGGAGGCCAAGAAGAGGAGGCTTTAGGGTTAGGCCTCTGGGAGCAATACTCGTCTGCGTACCAATCCTCAACAAGGCTTCCAGCAGAGGTTTCAGGGACCACCCAGTCAATGGAATCATGGTTAGTATCCTCAGCGCAACCAGAACCAGCAGTAGAATGCCAATCAACGTCCTCAGCAACAGAGTGGTCAGCAGACACCACGACAGGGAGCACCCAACAACACTCCTATGAAGACTAGTGCCCCTAGCACCCCCAGCAAGTGTTTCCGTTGTGGCAAAGAAGGTCACCTCTCTTATAATTGCCCTGAGAAGCCCAATCAGCAAACCCCTCAAAGGCAGAACAGCTATCAGAAGCCAGCACCCAACACGGGAAAAGTGAACCATGTGTCTACCGAGACGGCGCTTGCTAAACCGAAAGTCATGCTCGATACGTTCAATGTCAACTCAACCCCCGCTACTGTTCTTTTCGATTCTGGAGCTTCGCATTCATTCATATCACAAGCATTTGTTAGAAACCATAGCATACCATTGTGTGCCATGCAAAATCCTATTTTAGTAAACTCACTGGGTGGAAGTATGCAAGCTTCATATCGTTGTCTTCCGACTAGTCTATTCTTAAGGGGGGTAGAGTTCAAAGTGAGCCCTATTGTGTTGAGAGCATCTGGTATAGATATGATTCTGGGTATGGACTGGATGAAGCAACAACAAGCAGTGATCCAGTGTAAAGAAAAGGTAGTTGCTGTGACCGCACCCAGTGGAGAAAGAATCAGTGTTGATGTTGTCATACAAGCACAGCCGATCGCCACTGTGAACCAGCTTGATGATAGCGGCAACAAGGAGGACCCAGTGGTGGATGAATTTCCAGATGTGTTCCCCGATGATTTGCTAGGTATGCCACCTGACCGTGATATTGAGTTTATTATTGAATTATTACCTGGAACTGCACCTATAGCTAAGCGTCCATATAGAATGGGGGTTAAAGAATTAGAAGAACTTAAGAAACAAATTACGGAGTTATAGGAGAAAGGTTTTATTCGTCCTAGTTTGTCACCTTGGGGAGCACCAGTTATATTTGTTGACAAGAAGGATGGTACTCAGAGGATGTGTGTTGATTATCGGTCACTCAATGAGGTTACCATCAAGAACAAGTATTCGTTGCCTAGAATTGATGATTTGTTTGATCAGTTAAGAGGTGTCTGTGTTTTCTCTAAGATTGATCTTCGTTCGGGCTACCATCAATTGAGGATTCGTGCAACAGATATACCCAAGACAGCTTTTACTATGAGGTATGGTTTGTATGAGTACACTGTTATGTCATTTGGTTTGACCAATGCACCTGCCTACTTTATGTACATGATGAACAAGGTGTTCATGGAGTTTTTGGATAAGTTTGTGGTGGTGTTCATTGATGATATATTGATATTCTCCAAAACAGAAGAAGAGCATGCTGAACATCTAAGGTTGGTCTTGTAGAAGCTCAGAGAACACAAGTTGTATGCCAAGCGAAGCAAGTGTGAATTTTGGTTAAAGGAAGTTTCTTTTCTTGGTCATGTTGTCTCTAACGGTGGAATTGCAGTAGATCCCGGTAAGGTGAAAGATGTGTTGAATTAGAAGCCACCAACAGATGTGGGACAGATTCGTAGTTTCTTGGGATTAGCTGGATACTACAGAAGGTTCATTAAAGGTTTCTCCAAGCTTGCCAAGCCAATGACAGCCTTATTGGAGAAAAATGCTAAGTTTGTGTGGTCCGAGAAGTGACAGGCTAACTTCGAAGAGTTGAAGAAGAGGTTGACTACAGCCCCAGTGTTGACTTTGCCAGACCTGAACAAAAGCTTTTCGATCTATTGTGATGCATCTCGTCAAGGACTTGGATGTGTTCTTATGCAAGAAGGCAGAGTAGTGGCTTATGCATCTCGGCAGTTGAGAAAGCATGAGTTGAATTATCCTACTCATGATTTGGAGTTAGCAGTAGTGGTTCATGCTTTGAAGATATGGAGGCATTATCTCATTGGACATAAGAGTGACATCTATACTGATCACAAAAGTCTGAAGTACATTTTCACTCAGACAGATCTGAATATGAGACAGCGTCGATGGTTAGAGTTGATCAAAGATTATGATTTGGAGGTACACTATCATCCTAGGAAGGCGAACGTTGTTGCCGATGCTCTTAGTAGGAAGAGTTATGTCAATGAGGTGCAAGTGACATCGATGTCAAGTGAGTTGTGTGCTGAATTTGAGCGACTGAATTTAGGCTTTGTTACCAATGCAGTGGAGTTGGTGTTGGAGCCTAAATTGGAGCAAGAAATACGTAAGGGACAGTTACAGGATGCGAAGTTGAAGGAGATAGCGGAAAACATAGTGATTGGTAAGGCACCAGGTTTTAGTATGGATGACAATGGAACTCTGTGGTTTGGGAAAATGTTGTGTGTGCCTGAGGATAAGGTTATACGAGAGGCAATTCTTCGTGAGGCCCATAAGTCTGCTTATTCTATTCATCCTGGAAGTACCAAGATGTATTTGGATCTAAAAGAGAAGTATTGGTGGTACGGACTGAAGAGAGATGTTGCTGAATATGTTGCTTTGTGTGATACCTGTCAGAGAGTCAAGGCTGAACATCAAAGACCTGCAGGATTGTTACAACCAATGAAGATACCTGAGTGGAAGTGGGAAGAAGTTGGTATAGATTTTATAGTTGGGTTACCACGTACTCAGAGAGGATATAATTCAATCTGGGTAATAGTAGATCGGCTAACTAAGGTTGCCCACTTCTTACCGGTTAAGACTACCTATACTGGACCCCAATTGGCTACGCTATATATGGAGAGAATAGTTTGTCTACATGGGGTTCCCAAGAAAATTGTGTCTGATCGAGGTACCCAATTTACATCTCATTTTTGGCAGCAAGTACATAGTTCGTTGGGAACCAAGTTGAATTTTAGTACAACATATCATCCTCAGACAGATGGGCAAACTGAGAGAATTAATCAGATATTGGAGGATATGTTGAGAGCTTGTGCGTTGCAGTATGGTACAAGTTGGGACAAGAGTTTGCCTTATGCAGAGTTCTCGTACAACAATAGTTATCAGAAAAGTCTCAATATGGCACCTTTCGAAGCTTTGTATGGACGAAAGTGTAGAACCCCGTTGTTTTAGAACCAAATGGGAGAAACTCAAGTGTTTGGGTCAGATGTTTTGAGAGACGCAGAAGAGCAAGTAAGGTTGATCAGGGATAACTTGAGAGTGGCTTAGTCTCGACAGAAGAGCTATGCCGATACTAGAAGAAGAGAATTGGTTTTCAAAGTAGGTGATTATGTGTACTTGAAGGTGTCACCTATGTGAAGTGTGAGGAGGTTTAACATGAAAGGGAAGTTAGCGCCAAGGTATATTGGACCTTTTAAGATTTTAGAGAGACGTGGAGAGGTAGCTTATCAATTGGAATTGCCTGAGAGTTTGTCAGGTGTGCATGATGTGTTCCATGTGTCTCAACAGAAGAAGTGTCTGCGTGTACCCGAGGAGCAGATACCATTAGAAGAGCTTACAGTTAAGGAGGATCTCACATATGAGGAGTTTCCGGTAAGGATTTTGGAGACGGTAGAAAGAGTTACAAGGAGCCGAGTTATAAAGATGTGCAAGGTTCAGTGGAATTAGTATACAGTAGATGAGGCTACTTGGGAAAGAGAAGAGAATCTGAGGAAAACATACCCACAGTTATTTGAGTAAGCATCGTCCGAATCTCGAGGACGAGATTCATTTTAAGGGGGGTAGAATTGTAACACCCTAAATTTTACAACAATTGAAATTAGAGAAAAATTGATTTACTAAGTATTTTTGTGAGCATTTAAATTTAGGAAGAATAATAAAGTATGCTAAATTAAAATTTAATAAAGGTTAACAACAATGAATGTGCATTCATGCTGCTGCATATCAATTTTTGGAATGGTTTGATTTGAACTCAAGTTTGAAGTCGATTTGAATTCTTGCTTTCAAAATTTGCTTTGGAAAGGAATTGGAAAAAATAGAATCACTCCTCCTTCCTCTTTTCGGCCCAAAGGCCTGCTGCTGCCGCGGCCCATGGTTTTCCCGCGCGACCCATTCCCTTCTCCAAGCCGTTGTGCAGCTTCTTGTCTCCGCTCGGGCCGAAGCCCAGTATTTCTTTCCGCGCCGCAAGACGAAGCCCAACTCGCGCAGCCCAGCTTCGCTGACGCTAGCCGCAAGCCACGCCCGCGCAAGCCTCCTCCGTAGCTGACCGGCCGGGCCCGCAAGTCAAACCCGCCCCTTTCCTCTCGCCGTAGCAGAGCCGGACTCCGTTCCGCGCCGATGCCGAAGTCCGGAGCTTCCACGATCCGAGTGCCGTCGCGCCCAAGAAATTCCGTCCCCATAAATAGCGCCCGCACCTCCCCTCTATCCCCTATCCCATCTGGCGGCCGTTTTTCTTCGCCAAGCAGCCGCAGCCGCTTCTCGCTTGAGCGCCGCCGCCGACCTCCGCTGCCACCGAGCCGTCGTCGCTACTTCCCGTTCGCGTAATCTAGTTCGGGTGAGATCCCCGTCCCTTCCTCTCTCCCCTGTATTTTTCTTTCGTCGAGTAGTGCGCTGCAAGCCGGGAACCGCGAGCTCCGTTTGGCCGGCCATGGCGCCGCCGTTGCTCAAGCCGCCGGAGCACTGCTCCGGTGCCCTCTCTCTCTTTCTATTTCCGCCGGATTTATTTTTAGCCGTCGGTTTCTAATCCAACGGCTCAGATCTAAAGATACCCTTTCGATGCCGATTTTGCAGTTACACCCTTATAATTACTTCGGTGTTAACCCGCGGTCCTTTGCGCGTTTCACAGTTTACGTTTCTTTCTTTCAAAAGCGTATTTTTGTTCGGTTGGACTGAAATACGTTTTCAGTTATTTACAGTTTTGCCATTCAACTTGTTTTTGCCATAATTTCTCCGTTTTAACTCCGATTTGATCCGTTCAAGTTGCGTTAGGTTCGTAATTAAGTAATCTACATGTTTATGTTACCGTAAAGTAGATTTCCAACTTTCAAAATTCGAGAGTAGATTTAATCTATTATTTTGCTAAAGGAAAGCTTGTTTAATCCATAACTCTTCCGTTTTAGATCCGATTTTTGTGATCTTCATGTCCGTGTGTTCGTAGCGAGATGTAGATTCGTTTTCCAAACTTTTCATCTTAATTCTTTGCTGTTAGTGTACTGTTCTAATCTGTAGTCTTGTTTGCTTTGCATGATTGCCCCTGGATGCTTGTATGTTGCTGTGGTTATCGAGTATAGACGGTGAGCAGTTCTCGGAAGGTCAAGGGTACGACTTTGACGAGCAGGACCAGCAGGAGTACGTTGCTCAAGGCAAGTATAGCATGGGATCATCATTGTTTCCTATTCACTTTAATTCATTAAATTCATGTTGCATGTGTCTTCTTGTTAGGAATTTTCTAGAATTGGACTATTGCCTTGTCACCTATGGGTTATGCATATGGGTAGCTTTGCTAGAGCTCAGTTAAACCATGATCTTGTAACTTGACTAATGGTATATGCAATAAACATAAAATATGACTTTTTAGCAACATGGAAACAGGGGGCTGGAGTATTTAGCTACTTTCTAAATGCCTCAGTTTCCTCTCCCTAAGGACTTATCTGTAAGTGATCATCCGAGACTTACAGTACAGCTGTGAGGGCTACATGGCTCTGGCTTTAGCTCAGTATAAGGACATCTTCTAGCTTATTAGTGGTTACCTTCATTGGCGTAAGAATGGCTTGCCGAATCGGGTATAGAGCGGCCTCTAGCCTTATGTGTATAGGCTGCGTGTCAATGTGCCATCGGGAAGGGGGGCTCTATATCTGTGTGCCGAGTGAATCTAATGGCCCTAACTTGTTAGACGAACCTTTGAAAGGCTTCATAGTGACCCCTGCATGCTCACCTTGGAAGTGTTTTGGGAGTTATAAACCCGGGCATATGGGTATCACGACTCACAGTGAAAGTGTACAACCTCTGCAGAGTGTAAAACTGGTATATCAGCCGTGCTCACGGTCACGAGCGGCCTTGGAACATTTATGGAATAGATGAACATTAAACTTTATTTGTTTATGCTATTCATTACTCATGTTTACATTTGATCATGTGTTCTACCTTGGGAACTGAAACAACTTGATGCTACTCATAAGCTAAAATTGTGACAACTAAAAGCTGAACGCTGTTAAACCTGTGTCTAGCCTTTTGAGCCTCATGAACCCCGTGTTACACTTGTTAAGTACGACATGTACTTACGCTTGTTTATTTTCATTATTTGGATAAAAATCCCGGATGGGTAACAGATGACCTTGAGAATGATGATTTCCCTGAGGACTACTAGACTTGTGGTCAACCAGTCGACGTCCATGTGAATTGAAGCTTCCGCGAGAGATCTTTTTATTATTTCCGCTATACTTATGTAATAACTCTGTCTTATTCGTGATGTAATAAACATTGGTGATGATACTATTCATAATTTGTCGGCTTATGTGTGTGACTGATCTCTGGGCGCACATAAGGTTTTGCACCCCATTTTATCCCTAAAATTGGGTGTGACACCTGGGCATTATAAACACCAGAACCATGAATGATTGCTTATTAGTTAAATTGTTTTGGAAGATTTTTAAGGAACCTGATGAACTGTGGTTCAAAATTATCAAAGCAAAGTATTTGGGTGATGGTGGGTTTTTTTTTACTCTAAGACTATGGGAGTTTCTCAATTCTGGCAAGGCTTACACAGAGTAAAACACCTTGGTATTCAAAGTAAGGATTGGAAAAAATTGTAAGTTTTGGGAGGATTGCTGGGCCAAGGAGGTCCCACTTAGTATAAGCCATGAAAATATCTATAAAATGGTGAGGAATCCACATTGTTCTGTCTCTGAGTGTTGGGATGAGGAAGAATGGGAGATGCACTTTAGAAGGACTTTATCTGTTCAGGAGTATAATTGCTAGTTAGAGCTGATAGCTTCCTTGCAAGAGTACAAGCCTGAAGGTGAGGCGGCTGACATTGTTTTGTGGGCTCTAGAGCCAAAGAGGCATTTCTCAACAAAATCACTCTATAGATTCTTGACTAACAGGGGTATGCCTAGTAGAGTTGCTGGTTTGATATGGAAATGTAAAATCCCTCTAAAGATTAAATTCTTTCTGTGGCAAGTATTTCATAACAAACTCCAGGTCACTGGGAACCTGGTGAAGAGAGGGTGGCCGGAAAGGTAACAAGGGCTGCTGTTTGTGTGAACATGTTGAATCTATTGACCATTTTTCTTTAAATGTTATCTAGCTAAACTAGTATGGAGTCTGCTTAAGAATATGTTTACTTTGGACTCTTGTCCTTCTTCTCTAGAAGATCTGTCTGTTACATGGATGCAGGGCAAGGGGCCTATGCCAAATAGGCTGATCATGTTTTTCTTTGCTGGTTTTGCATGGGCGCATTGGACCACGAGAAATAAAAATGGCAATTGAAAATCTTTCATTAAGGCGCCAACTGATGTGATATATATTGCAATATCATTTATGCAGAGATGGAGTGTGTTGCTGAAACAAAATGACAAGGAGCGTGTTTCTCAAGCTTTGGAAGCAATTCCGGGATGGATGAAGGATTTTAAGCCTAGGACGATGAAGGCAACTGATGTGTTTGAAATCTAGTCGGCTTAGTTCTATGAAACTTTGTACTCCCTCCGTCCCTAAAATAAGTTCGTTCTGGTGGCTGTTTACGTTTTCACAAAGCAGTTCGTTTCAAGAGAACCACCGTAGTTTAGACGACTTTGCCCTTCGCGGCCTCTTCGTTTCTAGAGCAGTCATTAACTCGGAGGGCATTAACGCCGGAGTCGCTCGCGCTGCAAGACGCCGAATGACACGGAGGAGATGGCGCTCGCGCGTCGCGCCTGAGTCGAGCGCGCCAGAAATAGACTCTAATTCATCACTCCTTGGTTCCTGAAATCATGTCAAAACAAACTTATTTATAGGATGGAGGGAGTAATGTCAAGCTTCGACTTCTATTGTGGCCGGTAACCCTGGCATAATTTGTTACCTGTTGCTTTCGTAAAAGCAGAGTTAATTCTCGTTAAAAAAAAGGGGGCATTATTGAGATTAGTGTACAAGACATCCTTCTAATAAATGCTTCTTAGGTAATTTTGCGAAATTAGGAGTTTAGGACCCTAATTTAGGAGAAAAGAACATCTGAGCATATCTGCTCATCCAATGTATAGTCAGAACTTCAGTCATTTAAAGCAAGATTCATTAGGAACCAATATGGAAATCCAAACCTCCTTTGTTGCCTGACGCCTGTTGGAGCATTCAACGGTTCAGCCTTGATGGAAATCGGAAACGGAGGATTGGTAGAGCAACGGTGGCCACTCCTGGCCTGTGACGCAGGCTGATTGTCAGATAGAGAGAGTCATGGGCTGTACGTGGGAGTAATCGAGCATTCGATGTTGCCGTCCTTGGCCAGAAAAAAGTTCACGCCTTGTTTAGATCACCTTCAAATTCTAAGTTTTTTCACTATCTCTTCGTCACATTAATTTTTGAACGCATGCATGAAGCATTAAATGTAGATAAAAAAAATAACTAATTGTACAGTTTGGTTGTAAATTACGAGACGAATCTTTTGAGCCTAGTTACTCCATGATCAGACAAAGTTTGTCAAATATAAACGAAACGTGCTACAGTGTCCAGATTGTAAAAATTTGCAATCTAAACAAGGCCTCAGTGGGAGAGTTCCCATAAAGCATTTATGATGTGTAACTTTATAGTTGACAACTTTTTATTAGATAATTTGAGGCCAAATATGTCTTATGAACTTTAAGATTTATTTAGAAAAATGTTTTTAGCCTTTTGCTTTCTGGGGGCGGCCTCTCAAAAAATCTCTACCACTGATGCTACTAAGGCAAATGTCGTCCTATTGCAATCACTAAAGCATGAATTGGGATGGTAAGTAAGACTGCCTATACTAAAGCAAATGTCTCTGTTATTATATGCTCATATGTGCATCTAGGACCAAGGTACTAAATAGAGGTTGTAGTGGCCGCTATGGCGGCCGCAATAGCAGTAGCCGTCTCCTACCGCTACTGCTACGATGTAGCGGACTGGATTTAGCGCTACTAGGACATCAATCACATGTGTTCTTGACGACAGATGAGTAGTACTAGTCTTAAAAACTACGCAAGTTCATAATAAGGACATGAATTCAGATGTTTAGATTAAGAAGGAAATTGTAAATTTGGTGAATGAAAACCTTGACTGGAACTATGGCTGGCTTAATTTGCAGCAATAGGCAAAAGGTCAGATGGGAGTAAAGCAACAAATCGATTTGCAAGTGAAAAGCATCTAGAGAACATATCTGACTATTAGATGATTTGTTTTAGAAATTCAGATATTATGAAGGAATAGCAAAAGCTAGGCATTCAATTTGTGCAAACATAATCATATACTCATCCTGATGAACACCCAACATACTAATCAGGCACCAATAAAGATGGCATTGCAGAATCGAGTACTCATCCTGAGATCTCAAATCAGTCATTTCAGGGTACTCATCTAAATACACTTCCTAAACCTCTGACACAAATCCTGGCAAAAAATCTCAAATCAGTCATTTCAGGGTACTCATCTAAACACACAAATTTCTTAGCGCGCGTTTAGTTCGGCAAAGTTTGCACCTGCAAATTTTGCATAGTGCACGATTCTCCAATGTAGCATTTCATTTGTATTTGTGAATTATTATTGTCCAAACATTGACTAATTAGGCTCAAAAGATTCGTCTTACAAAGTTAAAGCAAATTGTGCAATTAGTTTTTGATTTCGTCTACATTTAGTACTCCATGCATGTACCACAAGTTTGATGTGACGGGGAATCTTCTTTTTGTATAGTGCACTTTTGGAGAACTAAACAAGGGCTAAACCTGACACACAAATCCTGGCAAAAAAATTAAGATACCAGAGTCCGGAATCTCGCTTCAAATCGCATCCGGTTATTTGAGAGTCAGTATTCATTGCTCCTGAGCCATGGTAAAAAGCATGAGGCTAAGGGGGTGTTTGTTACTGCAGAAAAATTTTAGTCTATGTCAATGTTTGGACACATGTATGAAGTATTAAATATAGATCAAAAAAATAACTAATTGCACAGATTGTGGCTAATTTGCGAGACGAATTTTTTAAGCCTAATTAGTCCATGATTTGACAATGTTGTGCTACAGTAAATATATGCTAATGGCGGATTAGTTAGGCTTAATAAATTCGTCTCGTAAATTAGTCTCTATCTATGTAATTAGTTTTATAATTAACTCATATTTAGTTCTTCTAAATAGCATCCGAACGTCCGATATGATATGGAGTAAAATTTACTCCAGGAAACCAAACACCCCCTAAACCACGGGGACGTGTACTACTGAGCAGGTCGAGAAATGAAAGTGGAGCTAGGCATCATGGTACAAAGGACACCACTACTAGCTTGAGGGTGCCACTTCGATGAATGAGAGACAGCCAAAGGCCCAGGCCTAATCTATCGGAAGTCTGCTGCTGGTCTTCTCCAAGCACAGATGCCTCGTAATCCTCGAAGTACAACTTGTTATGTTGTTCCATATGCGTCCTAATCCTAAATCGCCCATGCATACTAGTTGTTCACACATATGCATAAAGGTATGGCATAGAGACCTGTATGGTATAAGACCAATGAGAGAGGATTAGTGCGGCAAGCCTTAAACAATGGACTGTTGGTAATCGCTGGGTTGCACTGCCACTTATATATGCTCTCTGTTAACCCGTACATGGATTGAGGTCGTATCATGTACTAATCGTGTAAAAATGTATTTACGCTAGTTGTTTTCTTAACCTAGTGCTAGTACAAATAATTAGAATTTATTTTATTTTTTGAATTTTTCAGATGATCTCAAATGGGGAAATGATCTAAAAGAATCTTGTAGTACTAGAAAAGATTTGAAACTTTGTGGTGGACCACTTTTTTATTTGAAATCAGTTAGGGCTTGAAATTATGTTTTAAGATTATTGATTTTTTAATTCTTTTTTTTTTAATTTTTCAAATGACCTCGGTAGGAGAAATGACATAAACTAAAGTTGTAGTAGATCTAAAACTTTTCAGTTCAATTTTTTTCATTTGAATTCATTTAGGATTTAAAATATGAATTGCAATATTTACTAGAGTGAATACACAAAAGGATTGTATCAACAAGCGCTACTCAGTTACAAGGCCTGAGGTTGTGAGTTTGATTCCCGGCAAGGCGGCAGAGGCACGCGCGTGTAAGGATGCCCTTGGCCTGTGTAATTATTTATAATGGTGGTTTTTAAGTGACGCCAATGGAGTGACAGATAGAGTGTTTTCTGTACTAGTAACACATAGAGCGTGATCCCATATGATGTGTTGCACCAAGATGATGTGGTTTTCTGTCTGTTTACCCTCCCTGGGTTTGTATTCTGAGGCAATAATACTCGGATGTTGTAGCTTAAACCGGTACTTTTGTTGTCTTCTCCGTCGGACGGAGTAGTCTGAATTAGCCGCTCCATGTGGATAGTGTTAGGTGGCTAATCGTGGTCATTCCACGTCCTTTTTCGATCTTGGGTACCCCAAATTTCTGTATTTCGTTTGAACCAATGGAAATGGGGTTGTCGAGATGATTCAAAAAAGTTAACTCACCTTCCCTCTGGGTGCGCTGCCAACATAGATGAAGCGGTGCCCCAAGTGGAGCGGTTGATTTCCGCCCTGCCATGTTGTACTCCAGAGCGCCGTGGTGGGTACAACTGACCATCAAGTGAACCGATGTCCTAGAACTAGAAGGTCTTTTGCCGGTCTACTCCAGATATACAAGCAGACTTGTAACAGTTTGATTATTTTTCTACAGCTTCTTTGAGCATCATAGGTGGTGATGTTGTTCCAGATGCCTCCTATTCTCAATGCACTTAAATTGTTCTACAATCTCTCTCTCTCTCTCTCTGTGTGCGCGCGTGTGCGCACGCGCATGTGTACCTGTGTGTGTTCTTTTGGACTGGCTTTAAGCTACTCACACACAAGTGAAGATACTTATAGGCAGAGGTGCCATGAAGCTAGGACTACCAATGCGTCAAATCATGAACAATGAGGAGTTGGTAGGTGGTGCGTAATTTTTGCATTTTATTTGCTTGCTGTTACATATAGATGCATGATGCGTAGATCTCATACTACAGATAGTCGCAACATTCAGGATAATTCAATGGCCATACTCATGCCTTGAAATGGTAGTGTATCACAGTGGATATATATCAAAGTACCACTAGTCTGCAGTAGGGCGTACCATGTGTTCACTCTCCATTCACTATGCCTGCGAAATAATTAGGGCATGTTGAACCACACACATGATGTTTTCCATCAGTATTTTGAGTAAGGTACATAGACAATAGAATAGACAATCTGTACAATGGCTTGTCCGTTAAGATGTGTGTACGTATAGTATTTAGTTTATACCCATAAATCACGGAGACCAAGCACATATTTGAACTATGTGTATGTATATATGCCATGTTTTCTGTAATTAATTGGAATAATTCATAGCTGCAGTTTCTATGGTCCAATTATGATGAAATTTTTATGGTGGGCTAGTTATTGTATGATTGAACTATAGTAAAACTTTCATACCCATTGGATCATGTATAGCTTAGTTATAGATTTACTTATATTTAACAAGCATAAAGCTAAATAAAATCTATAGCTAAGTTATACATGATCCAATGAGTATAAATTTTTTACTACAGTTTAAGCATACAATAATTAGCCCACCATAAAAATTTAACTACAATTGGACCATAGAAACTGCAGCTATGAATTATTCTATTTAATTACAAAAAAACATAGATCTAAAGCTACAACAAAAACTTTGTACTAAAGCATACCATCCTATATATTCACTGTGTAGATCTACTCATGTGGAGTCCAACAGAATTAGATTTTCCATTTTATGATTTTTCTGTGATTTACTATGATTTTTCAAAGATTCAGCTAAAATAAATAAAAAAAAGATAAAGATAAAACCGCCTTCAAAACTGTTTATAACAGGGCCAGAGAGGTAAGATGAATAGTTTTATAACAGGGCCTTCAAAACTGGCTCTTTACCTGGTTTTAGAGTTCATAGAGAAAAAAACAGACATTCTCAAAAGTTGAGGATGTTAATTAAGACTTTTTCCAAGGTGGGTGCAGTGCAAAACGTGCAACGGCTGAGACGACCATGACACAGTACAGGCCCAGATTCCTCACGCTCGGAATACGCACCGATCGAGCGAGCAAGCCCACGGGCTCCGTGCTCACGCGCGCCCATGCATGGGCCATGTGGGGTCCGGTCCGTCCCTACAGACGGCCAACGTCACGCTGCCAGCCTGGACGTGTGCAGCAGCAGCGCCGGTTGCTCAAGCTTGCTGGGGAAAAAAATTCTGTGCATACCGTATACATAGCTGCCCCATACATATATGACGTGGATGCTTGACATCTGTTGGACTTCAACGATCCAACGCTAGCCACGGAGTGGTCCTCCGCTAAAAATAGATTGGACTCCAGCCAGCCTTATTCATACGGCCACGCTCATCCACCGCATGCGTGCATGCACCATAAAAAGTAACACGTGTTCGGCATCCTGGCATGTATGCATGGCGCAATTGTGGATACAGTTTTCATAAAAAAAAATCCGTGCGGGACAAGTTGATGGTTTGCTGTTCAAATTAGTTTGCAAAAGGGTGCACACACCGGCACATTAATTCTTCAGAGAATTCTTATTACGAGTATTCATTTGTATACCTCTGCAGATCAAAATATTTCTCTGGAAAATGGTTCATCACAAGTTGCAACATGATGCGGTCCTAAAAAGGCGCGGTTAGCATGGAAGCAAGTTCTATTGCTTATGTGGCAAAGCTGAATATGCAAACCACTTTTGTTTTTTTGGTACCCATTGGCTATCTTTATCTGCAAGTTGTATAAAATAGGTACTCCCTCGGTCCCGAAAAGAGTGACGTTTTTTACTTTCAGACATTGTGTTTGAATGTTCGTCTTATTCAAAAAATTTGTATAAATTACAAAATAAATAAATCATTATTAAAGTATCTCTAATGATAAAATAAGTCATAACAAAATATATGATATTTATATAAAAATTGAATAAGATGGATGGTCAAACAAGATGTCTGAAACTAAAAAACGACACTCTTTTTGGGACGGATGGAGTACTCATGTGGGAGGGGTCGAGGGGATCCCTACTTCCATAGATGATTTTTGGGGTCATTGTCTCCATAAGATGAAAACACCACAACGTCTTAGTATTCTCTCTTTTCTTAAGGAATCACTTGGATAATTTGGCGCACTCGCAATAAAGATTTTGATTGAAAAGAAGTTGCCTAAATCCCCCCTGAAAGTTCTTTATCTTGCAATATCCTTTATGCAGAAATGTTGCCCGCTGCTCAAGGATCATCAGGACCGTGACAAAGCTTCAGTGCCAACAGTATTGTGGCGTCGGATGTAGGCGCTGTTTGTTTGAACTTTCCTGAGATTCGTTTATAAGCTGAGCAGGATTATCTGATAAGCCACGATATGGAGATCTAAGCGGGGCGTTTGGCTGCCCTGATTATTTCTAGTATATACCCCTAAGGCAGCTTGGTGGAGGATGGCTAGAGTCTGGAGGGAGTCAGCTAACTGGAGATTAGAGGGTGGCAGTGTCCTGCAGGCGGCCGGTAGGAGCTCAGAGGGTGGTGGCATCCTAGAGGCGGCCGATAGGAGCTCGGGGCAGAGGCAGGTTGGTGGAGGCTAGCCAGAGCCGGGGGTAGGGAGGCGTCCTGGAGGAGACCGCTGATAGCCCAGAGGGAGGCGTGCTTACGGTGGGGAAGGGAGGCGAATCGGCCGGCGGCGGTGAGGAACTGTCGTCGCTAGCTAGATCTGGGCCACGACAGATGGCCGCCGTGACGAAGGGAGGCGGAGAGGGTCGAGGGAAGCGGCGATAGGGATGCGTTGCCGACAGTGGTGGGGATCTGGATGAAGGGGGGGCGCAACCGCACACGAGGAGAGGACGAGCGCACAAGCGGAGGGAGGGGCAAGCACGGAATGCGGCTCACGTTTCAAATCGCCTTTGTGGGGGGATAATTGAACGAGAACGCGCGTTCGCGATGGAGGCCGTCGCGACTTGTTCGACGGGCTTATCTCACGATTCCTGCTCAAACGTGACACCGTCGCGGAAACAAGCAGGGCGTAGTGGGGATGTAATATGGTGGTAGCAGAGTGTTCTTGCTTTTGTTTGTACTGGTTCTGGTTGCCTGGGTAGCTAGAGTCCCCAACGTTTTCTTTTGTAAAAACTTTATATTCTACTGCTTTCTAGTAAAAGCAAATGTTTACTCCTTTCAAAAAAAAAATAAGTCACCAAATAGCCCATTCTTGTATCGCAAATCAAAATCTGTTTGTGGGTAACTTGCTATAAATTACTATCCTGCCCTGCCTGGCATTTCTTTTTCTTTTTTTTGGAACGCCCTGCCTGGCATTTCTAGTTTGTACCGAATCGCTACCACCAAATCACCCCCACCGCGCTCTCTCTCCCCTCGCCTCCTCTCCGTCTCGCTGCGGGAAGCCGCACCAAGCGGCAATGGAGAGGCCTTGGCTGATTCTCGGCCGCGCCCTCCGCGTCGTGCAGGCGCAGGCGGGGCACGGAACGCGTTGGATGCCGCCTTGCCGCCTGAGGTGGACGGCGACCGCGACCGGAAGTGGATACCCCACGGTGCAGTCGCGCTCGACAGCACGGTCATCTGGTTCGACCTCTCGTGGGGGCTGCTCAGCCTGGACTTCGATCTGCAGAAATCGGAGTTTCGATTGGACTTCTCCAGCCTCCCACCCGGTCGTGATCTTGGTCCCGACGAGGCCACGCCGGACATCTACAGCAGGCGCTGCATCACCGTGAGCGCGAATTTGGTGCGCTACGTGGAGATCATCGTCCCTGATGGCGAGGCACCGACGGTGTCGATGTGGTGTCGCCGGCGCCGGGCGGGTGTCAACTGATGGGAATGGGCCCTGAACTACAGCGTAAGTTTCGAGGACATCTGGACCGACGACAGCTACGTCGTGACCGGGCTGCTGTGGAACACGCCCATGGTCGCGTGCGTGAGTCCGGTCGACCCAAATGTACTCTACTTCACCTTGAATCAGCGCCTCTTTGGCGTCAATGTCATCGAGCGCAGAGTTGTGCAGTCGAGCCCATTGGGAGGGCATTGGGATTCCCCAACACCAACAGCCGGCACTTCCTCACCTGGAATCTGCACCCAGGCGGAGGTAAGGCAATGTGTTCTGCTCATCTAATCCTGTGCTCTGCAATTACAGATCTCAACAGCATCTACGTTTCATGCAAATGATTACTGCTGGAGTTGTTTATCAAGTGCTAGTACTTATGTTCAGAAATTACATGCTTCAAATCTCAACAGCATTACGTGATTAATTTTTCTGGGACATGTAGTTGTCTAGTACTGCATTCCCTGTTCTGTTTTAGGAGGTTTGCCCGAGAGAAGTACAGATGTAGCTGACTTATAAATTTGTTTGAGTTTATATGACGTTGCAGAATGCAGTGGTCTTGCCGACTGTAACTAATAAGCATGCAAAATGCAGAGAGAGAGAGATGGAGTTATGATCATAATCTAGTTTTGTTTTCCTTACCAAAAGCAGATGCATATGCTAATTGAGTTATTTCTCTGTTTCTGTTCCCTATTGCCTGAAAATGGATATCATCAACCTGTCAATAGCGCATTAGCTGAATTAGTTGAAGTTACACATTTGTCAAAGCTAGCAATCTAGCATGCACTTCATATTAGGGGCAATCTTGTTCTCATGAGTGCTTTATCAACCATTTAATGTCCTGTTATGATTCTCTGTTCACTAGTAGTGATGCCCATTTTTTTAGGAGGGTAGTGGTATATATACCAATTGATGTTAGGAACATCATGATTGCAGTTTGAGATCACATTTTTGTCAATACAGATAACTTGATTGTGCTAATGCTTCAAATGAAGTTTGGAGGCCTCTCAATCTCTGATTATTCCATAAATTACACATTTCCATGTTGTCGCAGAAGAGTTACTGGGTGCATTTAACTTCATTCTTTATAATCAATCTGTTCTTACATGGAGGATTTCTTTTTCCCTATCGAAACAGAGACACTTGTATGATCACCAACCTTTTACAGATTTTCTCTTGGCCATTTTGTATTTCTCACTATCTGTTTCACTTGTCAGAAACTAGATTGTGCTGGTTAATAGTTTTCCCCATGAAGTAATGACAGATATAATACATGTATCTTGTGTGCTATTGTTGCATAAGCAGTAAACACAATTGTTCTTGTCATAGCAGATTATTTACAAGACAACCTACAGTCGCATTTAACTTCGTTGTGACTATATAATTGTGTTAATAGTTTGGTGCTCGGTTCTGACATTTAAACTTGAGTCACCATTGTCTGACTACCATTTATTCTCTGAAGCAGATAACAACATTGGGCATGTGACACCTGGAGAGCCCGGCCCACAGCCAGGAGATGGAATGGAAGGCGTCGACGAGGAGCAGCCGGCGGGAATCGAGCCGCCGCACTGAGGTTAAATGAGTTTTGACTTCCAAATCTCAGCCCACCGAGTTCTAAGACATGAGGAATGGCGGTTCTAAGACATGAACTGCTCAGTGTTTTGGTTCTTCGACATGAACTTCTCAGTGTTTTGTTTCTTCTATACATGCTTTCTTGCAGAGATGTTATAGAAGTTGAGGCTCAAGGTGATGGATGGGATGGAGTATGTTTGGTTCCAAATAAGTCACCTACTTATAAGTTAAAAAGTGAAATAAGTGACTTATTTTGCCAAACACCACCAACTTATAAGTCACCCCTGCTTATAAGTTTTAAGTTGGTTCACCCCTGCTTAAAACTTATAAGTCACCATTTTTCGCGTGGGGCCCACACCTTTAATGAGCTTATAAGTCATCTACAACCAAACAGTCATGACTTATAAGTCACTGATTTTCAGTCACCTGACTTAATAAGTCACCTGACTTATGGAAACCAGGCCCTAATTGAAACATTTTGCCTGCCATATATACTAATCTGCTGGATTTGGTCTCTTGCTGCATGCCCCTTCTCTCTCTGTCTGTCTGTATTTTCGTACTGACTCCTGACACCCTGTTAGTAACACGAGTCCATCTCAATAGCAACACTTCCACTGTTCACTTTGCCTTAGTTTGATTTGCGACATTTTACACAAATTGTATTTGTGGCTCATTAATTTAGAGTCCTCTTTGACCCATGCAGGGAAACAAGGTCGTTTAAATCTAACAACCTTACGCATTTACAGTGCCTAAATGTTTTCTCTTCAGACAAAATACTACTCTATATTTCAACCGGACGAAAACACATATGTTGTGTTATAATCGACAATGACACTAGTCAGCATGGAACATCCGTCACACTCGGGCGGGGGAAACGGGCTGCCAATTTTGAGCGAGTGGGATGAGGAGGACAACAAGAGAAGTGGAGAAAGCTGTGGTCGCCTGGTCAGGCCGTCAACTTATTTTTATTTTTGAAAAAGCAAATTAGTCTCTCTTTTAGTGTTAAAGTTTCTTAACCTCTACATCGAAATATTATCTGACTTATAGCATGATTTTTGAACCACCATTGAATATTGAAATGATCATCTCTGCCGTGCCAAGTACTAAAATGTTCCCGCTCTGTCAATTCAGGCAGAAGCGTGCATGGGAGCACCCACACTAAGAATTTCAGGTAACAATGCAGTTTGTTCTGGGGACAAGAACAATGCAGTGTGTCGAGATGAGAAGTGATGAGATTGAACTAGTTCAGCACAGAGATTTGTCGTAGAGAGGTTTAGCAGTAAGAGGACTTGTAGTGACACAAATAATATAATGAGGTACCAATCCCAATCCAGATAGAGTTGTTTGCTGTCAATGAAATACATATGGACGAATGACATATACTTGTTACACCAAAAATATGTTTGATAAATGGTCTGACATTCGGACATACTAGTGTACAAGAGCATGGATATATGTCCCTTACAAAAATGATATTGCCATAGTGAAATAAATATTGATGTTTGGAAATACAAGTCTGTTATCTCCAGCTCTACAGCAGGCTGGTCCCAATGCATGTGGCCGCCCCAACCTTAAATCGGATTGTCCGCATCCTCCAGTGCCAGCAATCAACATTCCCTCAGGTGTATCTGGGGCTGCCACTGTCCAATGTCAAGCTCAACCTTGCTACTTTTGCTCCTCTAATCTGCAAGGTGGACCGCTGCTTAGCAAGTTGGCAGGCATCTCTACTAAACCACCATGGAAGGCTTGTATTGATCAACTCGATGTTGGATGGTCTTGTCAACTACATGATGCAGGCTCTACCGCTACCGCCTGGAATTATATCAACTATTGATAGCCGTCGACGCGCATTTCTCTGGACGGGCACAGATAAAACAAATGGAGCCAAATGTCTGGTGAGTTGGGAGGTGGCTCAAAGGCCTAAGCGTGAAGGAGGTCTTGGTGTGCTGGACCTGTCCACACATAATGCTTGCCTACTCCTAAAACTGCTTCACTAGCTGCATCACCCGGAGGACTCCGCTTGGGCTGCCTGGGCAAGAAGGTCCACTGACATGATCACCTTGAAGGGTCCCGGCTGATGGCAACCACTGGGAAGGGCTCCGGGCACTACTACCTGCTTACAGATGCATCACCAGAGTGCAGGTGGGAAACGGCACTTCTACCTCCTTCTGGTGGGACTCATGGCTTGGCGCCTTCACCATTGCTGCAAAGTTTCCATGCTTACTCAGCCATTCCACAAACACTGACGCTTCGGTCCAGCAAATCTTACAACTGGGCATATCAAATAACTTGACAGCAAGGCTATCCTTACAAGCCACGCAGGAGAAGTCAGAGGTCCAACAGTTGCTCGATTCTGTCACTCTATCTCGACAGCCTGATAGGCGGACTTGCAAGTTTGCCGCCGCTGGCAGGCTCAACACTGGTGCAATCTACAGATCTTCAACCCACTCGGGTATCTGTAGTAGGATCTACGACTTTGGTAGTGTTAATTTTTCAAGATTTTTCGTCACATCGAATCTTTGGACGCATGCATGAAGCATTAAATATAAATAAAAAATAAAAGTAATTACACAGTTTAGACGAAATTCACGAGACGAATCTTTTAAGCCTAATTAGACTATGATTGGACACTAATTGCCAAATAACAACGAAAGCGCTACAGTATCATTTTCTAAAAAATTTCGCCAACTAAACACGCCCTTTGTCTGGACAAGCAGGGCTCCTAAAGGGTATGCTTCTTTGGTTGGTTGCTTTTGCGCGGTTGCCTCCAGTGCCGCGCTAATTTAGGCCCGGTTTAGATGGCAAAATTTTTTGCAAAATACCACTGTAGTATTTTTCGTTGTTATTTGACAATTAGTGTCCAATCATAGTCTAATTAGGCTTAAAAGATTTGTCTTGTGAATTTCGTCTAAACTGTATAATTAGTTTTATTTTTTATTTATATTTAATGCTTCGTACATGCGTCAAAGATTCGATGTGACGAAGAATCTTGAAAAATTTTGTAAAATTTTTTAGAACTAAACTGGACCTTATATAACAAGCATGTCCTCGACGACTACATTTGTGAGCTCTGCAGACAAGACCCGGAAACTTCAGACCACCTTATCTTCCATTGCACGGTAGCTAAAGAGTTCTGGAACCACCTTGGCTTCAGGGAATGCCGCTCCCATCAGTTCAGGAATTCTGGGAAATGCCCAGGCCTCCAACGATACCTTCTAAACACTTCAACACGATGCTGCTGCTGGAACATCTGGAATCATAGACATGATGTTGTCTTCCGCCATCAGCAACCTTCCCTGCGTCGCCTACTCGCTGCCTGCAAAGAAGCCTGCCGGCTGTGGGGCTGCCGGCTAAGCCAACGAGACAGGCATATAGTTGATGTTTGGTGCCAAATGTTTGTAATGCATTAGTCTCTCCCCATTCTATTTTGGTTGTAATCATAATGACTTTGGTCCTCGGAACCGCTGTAGGTGCTTAGGCACCCTCCATCCGCCGGCTTGCCGGGATCAATGGAAAACCATTGGTGGGGCTCTCATCCCTCCGGTGACATCTTAAAAAAAAAAGCTCTGCAGCAGGCTGTTCTTGCATTTTATCTAGCGGTAATGCTCACGACCGAGCATCCGTTTGTCCAGGCACCACGTTTCGTGGGCCTGTGCAGCAGTCTGTCCCAAGACGCAACCGGCCTACTCCCCTCTTTGCTCTACAGATCTCTCTACTCTCCGCTGAGCACGCTACAATAGAAATTCCTCACTTGCTTCGACCGTCGCGGCTTCATGGTTGCGTCATCCCGCCCTATTCCGCCGCGCTACCACCCCCATCCCCCGTGGCACCTCTGTCCCCTGCCGCGCCATGCCGTGCCCCATCGTCCGCCGCACCTAGGCCAGGCGACCAAGAGAGAAGGTCGTTGCTGGCCAGACCCAAGCCAGGCGCAAACGCAGCTGGTCGCTGCCAGGCCGCGCCACCATCCTCTGCCACCGACTGACCGGACCCGACCGTTTCCTGCTCTGCTATGCGTCGCACGAAAGAAGAAGGCGCAAAACGCATGTTGCAAAACATATGTTTTATGTGTTTCAAATGTTTTGGAGGTATGTTGCAAGTCTTTCGTATCAGTATTGTAAAAGTATATCTGGATGTTGCACATGTTGTTGGCTATACATGTATGTTTCAAGTGTATGTTCCAAATGTTTCATCTGTATAAGACGTATGTTGCAGTATTTCATCTAGATGTTGTAAAAGTAGATCCAGATGTTGGATATACATGCATGTTGTAAGCGTATTTTTGAAGTGATTTCAAGTGTATTGTACGTCTGTTGTAAGTGTTTTATCTGAATGTTTGCAATGATTTTCAAGTATTTTAGTCAAACGCATGTTTCAAGTGTTTTTTATTTGTCTTCTTTGCATGTTGCAACAGTTGTATCCGGATGTTTTAAAAGTAGATCGGGTGTTGCACATTGGTTGTGCGTGGAAAGCGACTGGCGGCGCGGGCGACGTCCGGGGGCGGCACAGGTCCGCTGCGATTTTTTTTTTATTTTTAACACTTTTTGTAAACTAATTTTAAATCTAACACTGTTTTTTTTTCAAAACTAACATTTTTTGCCGCGCCTATTGCCATGGCGCGGCGAAACGCCTGTGCCGAGCCATGTATGGTGGCGCGGCGGGAGGATGACGTGGCGACGACCAGGGCTGCTGACCAGTAACGTGACAGGGTCTGCCGCACCACCGATCTTGACGCGGCGACACCGCGCCACGGTGCATGGCGCGGCCACTGCCACGAAGAGACGGATGGCCCATGCTTCCATAGAAATCAGTGTTTGCCTAAACGGCCTAAACGGCCAGTAAACGATAAACGGTGGTAAACTGTTTTGTTTAGGAGGTAAACGAAAATTAAACGGTTGATCGTTTAAACGGTAAAAAACGAAAAAAAAACGGTCTAAACGGAACAGAGATAAACAGCTTTAAACGGGCTAAACAGTTGTTTAAACGACTGTTTAGGCGAACACAAGGTAAATCTAGTTCAGTTTTGTATGGATAAATTTATATACTTAAATTTATTATATTTATAAATGTGTACACTTGATATGTTACATGCATAAATATCTATATTTGGTTCTTTTCACGTACATAAATATATATACATACCAAAATAATTGATTTTTACTTGGATAAATATGTATAAATACTAAAAAACTTATTTTTTTATATGCACATATATAATTATATTTTTTTAAGTATAAAACTGTTTAGATCATTTAACTTTATTTAAACACCGTATAAATAGTCTAGAAATAATCTGGCAATTCTGTCAGCTTGTGTCACTCTATTTTTTGGGTTGTCTGATCGCGGGGCTCACACACCATGCTGCGCTCCCCTCCGGGACGGGACTGGGCGGGGCGCTGCAGAGCTGTGAGACAGTGGAGATGGTGGAGATGGCGTGCATGGCGGTCGGGCGCCTCGATTTTGCGGACGGTGCTGTGTGCTGCGGTGTACTGGGGCCCTGTTTAGTTCTATTAAATTTCTAAATTTAGCACTATGCAAAAAGAAGATTTCCTGTCACATAAACTTGCGGTACATGCATGGAGTACTAAATGTTGACGAAATTAAAAACTAATTGTACAGTTTGGTTGTACTTTACGAGACGAACGTTTTGAGTCTAATTAGTCAATGTTTGGACAATTATTACCAAATAAAAACGAAAACCTACTGTAGCTACAGTATAGCCCCAAATCGGGCGGCGCCGAATCAGGGACCCAACTAAACGAGGGCTAGTACTCCTACTCTGTTTTGCAACCAGAGATGTGCATGCTGTGCGCCTTGTTTTTTTTCTGTCCCAAGACCAAGACCAACGGCTAACCACTAGCTAGGCATGCATGTGTGCAGCTACCTAGTAATGTTGCCGCAAGGCTGTTTTTTTTTTTTTTCTGTCCCAAGACCACCGGCTAGCCACTAGCTCGGCATGCATGTGCTCATCCGTCGCTATCACGTCACCTCGTCCTTGATACAGATTTATTTCTTTAATAGGAACAGATTAGATTGTATTGAGTTTGTCTGTATGTTTCATTTGGTTCCCTTTGAAATCTTAAGACATACAGACAGACAAAAAAAAAGAGCCAAAAAAATGATACAGACAAACAAAAAAGAGCCGAACACCAATGGCCCATGAGTAGGATTATCTCGAACATCTTCATCGTGTCGTGTCCACTTTCCTTTGGCCTCCCACTCCAACACACCATGCAGGTGCCTTTCTTCTTAAATCTAGTATTCCTAGGTAAGCTGCATGGAAGGAGTGGTAGGAACGTGCATTTCGGGTTTCCTTGTCAGAGGATATGTGGATGGGAGCACAGGTATCGCCGCCACCGCATGGCGACGTTGACGTTTGGTCACCGAAGGCATATATAGGGCCAGTTTAGTTCCACTGCAAAAAATTTTAAGATTCTCCGTCACATCGAATTTTTAGACGTATGTATGAAGTATTAAATATAAATAAAAAATAAAACTAATTACACAGTTTAGATAAAATCCACGAGACGAATCTTTTAAACCTAATTAGACTATGATTGGACACTATTTACCAAATAACAACGAAAATACTACAGTAGCACTTTGCCAAAAATTTTGGCATCCAAACGGGTGCCATAGTGTTCTTCCCTCAGCATGCCGTCAAAGTGGAGGCGGTGGTGTTGTCCGCTGCCGGTGGTGTTGTCCGCTGCCAGGTTCCCAATCCCACCACCACGAGGTGGTGATGACCTCCAGAAGCCAGAGGTGTTCTTTTCTTGATGTTCCATCAATGATTTCGAACTAGGGCCTTGTTTAGATTACCCCCAAATTCCAAGTTTTTTCACTCTCTCTCCATCACATCAATTTTTAGCCGCTTGCATGGAGCATTAAATGTAGGTAAAAAAAATAACTAATTGCACAGTTTAGTTGGAAATCACGAGATGAATCTTTTGAACTTAGTTGGTCCACGATTGGACAATATTTACCAAATAAGACGAAAGTGCTACTATTCATCGGGTTGAAAAAATCTTCAATCTAAACAAGGCCTAGAGGGCCTGGTGTTCTCTATTTCCTGTATGCCTCGAAATCCCAATCATACCTAGCCGACTTTTCCAGCCCTTTGGATCGTTCCCAATGTTACCTACTGTAGCAACACTGTAGCAAAAACCGGTTTTCTATCCCCTACTTTTCTGTGTCACTGTAGCACCGGGACTGTAGCACGCGGGGAAGCCAGAGAAACGGTTTCTCCGATTTCGATGAACAGTGCCGATGTTAGTGAGAGAGGAGAGAAAACCTCGCTACAGAACCTCGCTATAGTGTTGCTACAGTCTGTTGTCAGATAAGCTGGAACCCGAACCGCGACAAACGGGGCCTAAATATAAAACTTACACCTAACTAGAAAGAGTAAAATGCAGTTCAATATAATGTAATCTGTTCCTAGGGCCTTGTTTAGATTGCAAATTGCAATCTGGACACTGTAGCACGTTTCGTTTGTATTTGACAAGCTTTGTCTGATCATGGACTAACTAGGCTCAAAAGATTTATCTCGTGATTTACAACTAAACTGTGTAATTAGTTATTTTTTTTACCTATATTTAATGCTCCATATATGTGTCCAAAAATTGATGTGATGAAAAAATAGTGAAAAAACTTAGAATTTTGATGATCTAAACAAGGCCCTATTAAAGAAATAAATCTGTATCAAGGACGAGGTGACGTGATAGCGACGGATCAGCACATGCATGCATGCCGAGCTAGTGGCGAGCCAGTGGTCTTGGGACAGGAAAAAAACAGCCTTCCTGCGACACTACTTCCTCCGTTTTAGTTTACTTCTCACCAAATTTTTACTATAGTAATTTTGACCCTATGTTTTTTTTAAAAAAAAATTAGGTACATTAAGTTTTCATATATATAATTTTTTATTGAACATACTTCATTAATATTATATACATTAAAGTATTTAAGATTTTTTTGAAGAAAAATTAGAGGGTCAAATTTACTTACAAGTAAACACAAACGAAGAAAAGTAACGGAGAAAAGTACTAGGTAGCTGCACTAGCCGGTGGTCTTGGTCTTGGGACAGAAAAAACGAGGCGCACAGCATGCACATCTCTGGTTGTAAAACAGAGTAGGAGTACAAGTACACCGTAGCACACAGCACCGGCCGCAAAATCGATTCGCCTGACCGCCATGCACGCCATCTCCACCCTCTCCACTGTCTCACAGCTCTGCAGCGCCCCGTCCAGTCCCGTCCCGTGTCGGAGGGGAGCGCGGCATGGTGTGTGAGCCCCGCAATCTGACGGCCCAAAAAATCGCGTGACACAAGCGACAGAATTGCCAGATTATTTCTAGGGAAGCATGGACCTTCCATTTCTCCGTGGCAAAGGTGGCCCCGCCATGCGCCGTGCTAGATCGGTGGCGCGGTACATCCTGCAACGTCATCGGTTAGTAGTTCGGTCGTCGCCATGTCATCCTCCCATTACGTCACCATACATGATGCGGCATAGATGTTTTGTCGCGTCATAATAATAGGCGCAACAAAAAATATTAGTTTTGAAAAAAAAAAGTATTAAATTTAAAATTAGTTTTAAAAAGTGTTAAAAATTAAAAAAAAATTCTCCGCTGCTGGGGCGCTTGCCCACGAACCCAACGCGCTGGGGTGCTGGCTCACTAACTGAGCCGGTACCGCTCGACACTAGTGCCCTGGATCAGATGTCCGGGCGCTAAGTCCCTTTATCTAGTCATGTTTTGCCTCCTTCATTATTTCAATTCGACTTGTATAGTCAAACAAAGCTTTCAACAATGGTGCCTTCCCTTGTTCCATCTGCTTGCAGCAGAGCAGAGAAACATTTGAACTTCCAACATTATCTGAAAATAGCACAAGGTAAAGGTTACAGCACAGACAGATTTGTTAAGACCAAAAAAGAAAAAAAAACTAATAATAATGCAGCATTGTCGTATAATAATCCAACATTATCTGAAAATTGCAGTGCAGCTATGGAGATTTAACTAAGGCCCGTTTGGATTTTAGAATTGAATTCATTTTAATAATTATAATTTAGTCATAGATTAATTAAACTAATATGGTTGTATATGAAATATAATTGTATATTATTGTTAGCCATACAAGGGACATAGTTTATATGTTGTATTTTTATTGTAGGGAAACGAGTTGAAGAGTGTGCTATAAGTTAGATATTAGAAATATAGCATGGTGATCTATAAAATCCATTTCTATCTCCCACCATATGAATTTGAGATAAGTTTATTTGTGAGCTTGGTAAAATTGTGGAATATTAAATTGCAACCAAAATTGTCTAATTTATTAAGTAGATTTTAATTTCTCTAAAATAAATAGATCCAAACGGCCCCTAACACACAAACCCACCAAGAATATATGATCCCTGGGCAACAGTCCCTGGAGCAGCAGCATTTACATGGGGCTCCCTGTAACAGATTCATCTAAATTGAAAAGTTAATCACAAGAAGCAGTATAGAGGAAACTAAAATTGAACGGTGTGAAGGTGACCATGGGCCTCGCCCAGAACCAGAAGGACCCGGCCGGCCATCGCTACCGGCTAGGTCGGTGGCGCCGCGGGCCACATCGTGGAGCACTGCCACTGCCGGTCCCTGCCTGGATGCAGGCAGCGCGGAGGGTTGTAGCAGGAGAAGAGGTAGCGGCAGCCAGTAGTCCGGACCACCACTTCTGGAGGAGCTGAAGGACAACCAGGCCATGGAGCAGGAGGTTCATGGCGGCAAGGCGCGGAGGAGCTGCCGGCATGGAGGCGCTGGAGCACGCCGCAGAGCGGCAGTAGCAGGCACAAGGCGGCGTTCGTGGAGCTCGCGTCGCGTCCGCTCAGAGGCAGATGGAGGCACGGCGGAGGCCCACCTCTGGGAAAATGTATATGTGGTGGGCCATAGGCGGGCCGGGGGACGTGCACCGCGTGACGTGGATCAAAAGGGGAACTGGGTGTTGGGCCCCCGGCGTAGACTTATGGTCTGCCTTGCCGCACGCTCCAAACTTGTTGTGGGCTTGTGGTTGTGGCTCGTACTAGTTAATTCGTACACCTTGCAATTTTTTATTTTTAATAAAAAAAGAAAAGCTATTGCCTGATTGATCATGCTAGGGTCCGATACAAATCCCAACCATTTTTATATATGGTCAAGTAAACATCCTTCCCGTTCCAAGGTGTGACCCACTGACCCATGATTCTCTATGAAATCCTTTTGTTTGATTATTAAGTATCTAGTGCATCCATCAGGGGTATTACTTCTTGCTACATAACAATATAGTGCATCACGTAATGGTCTTTTTCACGCACCTCTCACCTCGTCGGTGGATAAGTCATATATAGGTACACCGATTTATATCATGCGTCTAAAAGAACACTACATTCTTTTTGCGAGACAAAAAAAGAGACTTTATGTTGCTCCAAGGATGAACAAGTTTGCTAGAGTTTCTTGTTTGAAAATATGATTTTGAAAAACATTTTCCCTAGCCCTACTCCCTGCTCCCTCCTCCCCCTCTGTCTCTGTCTCGCGCCGCTGGAGGTCCACTTGCAGGGCAATATCTCCTTTCAAAAAAAAAGTACGACAAAACTTTTACCATCATATATATATATATATATATATATATATATATATATTGTAATACTAATGATTTCGTGAAAACTAGTATTGCAATACTTATCATTTCTTACTTTAGCCAAAATATTAATAGTTGCCTTAACTTTTATTCGCAAGGATACAGATTTATTTTCATTCTTCTTACCATGCTGTTTTTTCTCTTGTGATGATACCATGCCGTTTTCTTTAAGTCCCTTTTTTCCATTTTTCTTCCCATGCTGTTTTTTTCCCTTTATGATGATAGCATGCTGTTTTGTTTAAGTCCCTTTTTCATTCAACACTGTGCTATGCTGCAAAACAGTTTGAGCATTGTGCGAAGCATTCAACACCTTCTAAGGTCTTCTTCTTTCTTTCTTTTTTTTTTTTGTTAAATGCAAATCCAGTGTTCCTGAATTGGGAGAGTCATTTGCAAATATATAAAAGCACATGAACGTTGGTTTCGTTTTTAAACTATGATCGATTATAAGACGACTTCACTATAAGAATGTGCTTTTTCCTATAGTTTCTGCAAGTTCTATTATTTTTCCTTAACGGACCAACAGTATCTCTAGTATATACACTTTGCATCTTTTTGAGTAGTTCAATCAAATCCCTGTCAGCATAATCCTCAACCAACTAATAATTACCCATGCAGGTTAATTTGATCATTAATTTGGAAGGGGGAGGGGGGTTGGAAATAAACTGATGATAAGTCTGAAAGGGTTACTAACATCAATTTGAAGTTCTGAAACTGCGCCATTAGAGCAATTCACAGTTTTCTGAAAGAGTTCCCCCAACTTTTCCACCAGACCACCACTAACATGGCCTCCTACATGCTGGTCTTGCTGGTTATCCAAATATGCAACTGCAGGCACCTGGTGGTCATGGTCATGCATGTTTCGTGACTGTTCGAGTACTGATGTTGACGTAGAATGTTTGGTTGCAGCATTTTAGGCTGCGTTTAGTTCGCGAAATGAAAATTTTTGATGTAACATCGAATGTTTCGGGGATATCGGAAAGGGTTTTTGAATACTAATAAAAAAACTAATTACATAGCTCGCCTGGAAACTGCGAGACGAATTTATTAAGCCTAATTAATCCGTCATTAGCGCATGTTAGTTACTGTAGCACTTATGTCGACTAATTAGTCTTAAAACATTCGTCTCACGATTTTCAACCAAACTGTGCAATTAGTTTTTTTTCGTCTATATTTAATACTCCATGCATGTGTCGCAAGATTCGATGTGATAGTTTGGGGTGAAAATTTTTGAGAACTAAACCAGGCCTTAAACGTTTGGTTAAAGACCAAGGCCTGTGCCTTTTTTTCTGGGCACATTTTGCTATTGCAGGTGCAAGCTCTGGTTGGTTAAAACAGGCAGGCCTTGTGGTTGCAAGATATAAAAATAACTTGGTACAGCCCATTTGTGCAACTTTGTTACTACTTGTGTTTTTTCCTTCTTTTTTTTCATAATGTACTACAATATATTTCTCCAGCTTGGTGATTTGAGCTCTTATCTAAGTTATCATCTTCTGTTCGTAAATGTACAGATAAGCATATACATAGCAGTGATTATCTGTAAATTTGACATGTACTGGTGGCCATGGGTTTAGTAGAACAAGCAAGCAACCGAGCTGTTCTACAATCTATGTATTCAGAACTCCAAAAGTACAAATATTCTGGTACAATTTTGTTGTGCTTTCTAAAACTACACTGAGCTGTTAAGGGCGCATGACAAAACCACAAGGGAAAGAAAAAGAAGACCAGGCTGCTAGTATTTGCAATGCATAATCACATACAAGAAACGCAGCAGCTGCTGCTTCCTATGCAAGCTACTCGGAAAATTTTCCTCGAGGCGCTCGCCTCGAACTATCAGTAGCATAGATGTGAACAGCAATGCTCTACATGAGAACATCCTTAAGCTTGGCCTTCTGGTCATCGGTTAGGGTTTTCGGGAACAACACCTCGAATGTCACATACAGGTCACCTTTCTTGTTGCTTTGGTATAGTGGCATGCCTTCACCTTTGAACTTCCTGATCTCCTTCGGTTTGGTGATGCCCTGTGAATTAGCGACAAAATTGAGCCGGTCTGTTGCAGATGATAAAATCATGTTGATGGGTGGCTGTCTTTACCTTGGTGCCAATTTCTACCAGATGGTTGTCAAGATGCTTGATGGTCTTCTCAAAACCAACCAGAGCTTGCACCTGCAATAGCAAAATATGCCCAGAAAAAAAGGCACAGAAAACTGTGATTATAGGGGATCTACAGCGAAAGAGTCAATGCATCTTGCATGGAAAACAACTAGATAGAATCATTGGATAGGTAGAAGTAGGTTAAGAGGATAATGCAATTTCAAAAGTACAAATGGTGATATTGGTTCTTTAAGAGGGAAAGTTTAAGATGCAGTAGTCTGTTTAGATCAAGTCTATGCTAAATTAGTAGCAAAATTATAATTCTGGCTTGTATTGAATTAATAAAGTCATCGGAAACAAAAATGTTTTTTTTTGGTTCATGTGATACCAGGGATATTGTAACTGTTGCATGCAGGTCATTGCTTTCTCGTCTAAAGCAGCTGTGTGGTGCTGTTCGGATCCTGAACTGCTTGTAAGGTTATTTAATGGAAGCCCACAATTAGTAAACATGGCGGTACACTAAGTAAATTTCAACCAAATAGAGACAGGGACAAAACAAACCTTCAAATCGCCAGGTTCGCCATCAATCTTAGGCTCGCCTTCCTCGAAAAACAAGACCTCCTGAAAAAATCATATGATTCTATCAAATAAAAAATATAAAAATATAAGTGCAGAGAACCTGTACATAACAGGGGATTCATAATGAACCACTTAAGATCTTTAAATGTCTCTAACCAAGTGTCAGATTATGGCATATTAACATGCGACTGTAACAGGCAAGCGTACAAACTTAACAGTCCACAAAAAGTGACACTTGGATGTATCAGATGTCTAAAACAAGGGAAGTGTTAAGGCAGAACACTACAAAAATGACATCAAAAGGCAAAGGAAGACATTCAGCTGACACCCTTAAATTAGCTTGTGAAGGGGAACTAGAAAAGAGCATGTCCTTTGTAGTGTCACGAATCAGAACTATGGCATCTTGTCTGCAGAGCTGTCTTTAAGGAAACTTAAACATACATCAGAACCTGTCGTATTAATTTATTATGTTTTGAAGTAAGGGATAAGGCTGCAATAACTAGTAGCAATTCAACCCTAACAAGTCACAAGCAGCAGTGGTTGGCACTAGCAAAGCAGGAAACCAGCCAGTTTGTCTGAATAATCCAAAGAATTGCTAAGTTTGAGTTATATAGTTTCAGACATTCACTGTAGTATTGTAATCAAGTAGTACATAATATACACGGCATGTATCATTTACCTACATGGCTTAATTTGTATGCTATATCAAAATTACAATATAGGATGAATAGCACATACAACAATGTCAATATGGTACAGCCCAACCACGGTTAGAACTGGAGGACCCAGGACATATAAAACAGCTTATACCTGTCCATCTTTCATTCCCTTCTCAATATCAACAGTCAAGAATTCACCTTCTTGTACAAATTTCACATTTGGACATTGGTCGCAGACCTTAGAAATAAGAAACATCCTCAGTATATCAAAACTCTCAATGGATTAAAATATACATCATGAACAACGTAACTAGAAAAATACCTGCTCAGTCATCTGTTGATACATTCCATGACCTATTTGTCGATGGTAAACTTCGTTCCTACAGTTGCAGCGCCTCTTTCCTGGTGCTGGCTTTATGACATTTTTCTCTCTCCAAACCTAAGATACATTGAAAATAGAAAAGTAAATATAAATACTATACTTTTCCCTTATGCACAACACAGTACAACTTTCTAAAAAAATAAACCAGAAACATTATCTAGTGGAAGCATTTTGCTAAAGCATGATTGAATGACAGCAGAAAAATTTTAAAAGCAAGACGAAAACTTAGCTATATACTTATTACAGTCTGTCAGCTAGGCAAATCATGTTACCTTTAATGAACCGCCCATGTACAAGTCCTCTAATGAAGCATCCAGTTCAACGATCACCTCATCACCTTTTAAAATTTGTTCTTCTTCCTCTTCCATCCCACCACCACCACCACCAAAAAAGCTAAAGAAAATTGTGGAAAAAAATTCAGCAAGGTGAACACTAAATAATTGAAACATTAATGCTCAACCATTTGGGATGCAGTAAGAACAGAAAATTATTAGGAATGACTAATTGAGGTGCATCTAGCTGAAGCTTTGCAAGAGACATGTTCCTATGAACAAACAGGCATCCAACCAAGCTTATTCTAGTCATAGCTTCAAAATGATACTCTCCAGCCCAGAAAAAATGAATCATTTTAGATTGCTGAAAGCCGACTAAACTTGACCATCAGTACATTTTCTACGTGGAGATTAAAAAATTGAAACATTATACTTTTGCTATCTTTTAGCCTACCCCAACTCGCTTTGGAGTGAAGGCTTTGTTGTTGTCACTGCTTTTGTCTTCCACCTTTTGTAAGTAAATTACAAAATTTGGATTCCATGATTGTATTAAGGGAAAGGCATGTCTCGGTTTATCCCTTCCCCAGACCCCACTCATGTGGGAGCCTCCGGCACTGGGTCCGCCCATGATTGTATTAAGGGAACATAACCAATGCCGAAAAGGGCACTTCTCTATGACCCAAGGGAGTAGATATGTGGTTATGGTGGATTAGACACATAGTTGGTTGCTTGTTAGGAAATGCAGGAAGGACACTCGTTTCTCCAACATTCCATAATATTCCCAGACATCACTCATCTTGCACTGGAATGATGAACAGCCAAGTGACACATTTGCTGATAAAAGAATCATTAACGTGGTGCTCTCAAATCCTACAGAATGGAAGGTACACATTCCTGATGTGCAGGGACGTAGCCACCAGTGGGGCTAGGGGGGCTTCAGCCCCCCCCTACCCATCCTGAGCACGTGGAGTTTTCCTAAGTCCTTCCTTAAAATTTTATGCATACATGTATTAGGTAGGAGGGACTAAGGTTAAGAGAAGATAAAAAAACCTCTATTCTTTTGTTCAGCCCCTCCTAAATTTTTTTCTGGCTTCGTCACTGCTGATGTGGTATACTCTATGGCGCTGTCATATCGGAAATTCCATCTTGCAAGTTAACACATGCCAATGAGTCTTCTTTTGGATAATCAAGTGCATACAAGCCAGGTTACTCGCTACATTTGGAATTTCATCCTAAACTGTGCACCTGCTATTTTGACAATTTTTTTGGGGTACCATCCGTATGCTAGATATCCACGTGATGCAAAATCTATGCTGAAACATACACACCAACATAGGGGCAAGTGGGCAATACAAGCATGATCATTGATGTTTCAGTATCAAAACTTCTAGTTGATCTGTTGAAGCATGATGCTTAGCATTGAGCTCACCTGCTAAAGATGTCCTGAATGTTCATTCCGCCGCCACCGCCTCTCCCGCCTTGGAACTGCTTCAACCCCTCCTCGCCGTATCGGTCATAGACCTTCCTCTTCTCCTGGTCCGTCAGCACCTCATACGCTGCAACAAAATACATTTGTTAAATTTGCAGCGCAACTTATCAATTCCAGGTTATCCATTTAATTGTAAAGTACTCAGCGACTAGTACCGTTGTTGATCTCGGCGAAGCGCTTGTTGGCCTCCTCGTTGTCGGGGTTCTTGTCGGGGTGGTACTTGAGCGCGAGCTTGCGGTACGACCTCTTAATCTGATCCTCGGACGCGCCCTTGGGAACTTGCAGCACGTCGTAGTAGCTCTTCCTGCACCATTGCCATCGATATTCAGTCGAATTAAAAAGCATTACTATGGATTAAACAGGACCGAGTCGAGCACACAGATCTCGACCTGACGCATAACAAATAAAGAATAAATGAATCAGTAGAAAAAGGCTGTGAAATCGGGGGGGGGGGGGGGGGGGGGGGGGGGGGGTGATCAAACCATCGAAGTGGGTGTTTTCGAGCGCAAAATCGGCCAGTAACGGAAGGGATTTTGAGATCTCGAAGAATCCACGCGAGAAACAACAGGTGATCCGAGCCCAGAAACCTACCCGGCGATCGCCACAGCGAGATTCAGGAGGACAAAGAGCGCGGCCGCAAAACGCGCCGCCGCTCCCTTCCCCGGCGCCGCCATCCCGCTCCCGCCTCCTCGAGACGCCTCGTCGCCCCTCTCCCCTCGGCCTCCCCTCACAATCCGGTGTTTCAGCGCGGTTGGCAGCTAGGGTTAGCGCTCCCGCACGTGGAGAGAGACAGCTTCTCCCTCGCCGTCGTATCCCTCCTCCTCCTCTTCCTCGCCGCCGGCGTCGCCGTCCTCCGTCTTCCGCAGTGGCCTTTTGGTTCCTGCGGTTTAAAACTTTCTAGAAGGGATCGGGTGCCTGTTCGTGGGAGAAGCGCGCGGGGGACGTGGAGCGCATGACGTGGACCAATAGGGTGCGGGATGCTGGCGTCTCTGACGAATGCGGTGGGTCCACGTGGACACGGTTCGCGCTTTTGCGGTCAGCCGGAATTGCTAGGTGCACCGCGAACCGATACACGTCAGCAATGGACGGGAGAAGCGGTGCGTTGACGTGGAGGTCAGGTCAACGGTTTGCCATGCGTCACAACTCACACCTCACACGGTGCGACCTTGTGGAGTATAAACCGTGTGACGACCGCCGTGGAACGACGAAAACAAGTAATGCCGATTTAAAGCCTTCTCTTAATCTACTTGGTTTGTTTTTATTTACATGTTGTATTAGATTTGTCCTAAGTCAAATATTTGTATATTTGATATTGATTTAAAAAAAAAAAAATCATATAGAGTCATGACATAAGATTTTGTATTTTTAGATTCACCATGAAAAATATTTGCATAATATAATTTATATATAGGCAGTGAAACTATAAGAATTTTTCAAAATAGATGGTCAATGATAATAATATTTAAACTTAGGACAAATCTAACGTGACACGTAAAAAACAACGGAGTGTTTTGGTGAAAAAAACACCTTTCAACATCTTTTTTAATTAGATCTCCTATATAATAATCCTCTATTCTATATTTTTTTTTTGCTAGTCAAAGATGTAGAGCGAGATTGATTCTGTAGATTGCATACAAGATATAAAGAAGTTGTTGGATGGTGAAAATATATGAAGAGTGATTTTTATTCAAATAGTTCTCCAGATAAGGGTTTAGAGAGTAAGTTTAAGAAAGACCCTTGAAGATGCTCTTAAAGAGAAGATAATATATTTCAAGTTTTTTTACATAAATTTAAGTAGCGCTACCATGTGCTTATTAGCTCCATCGTTATTATTTGAAAATATTGAGTTTAAAGTCTTAAAAATCATGCTTCTAATTGCTATCGATTTGAGTTTAAAGTACTACAATTGAAGCTAACAAATTTATTCTTCTTGTTGTTGATTTGTCCGAGGAAGTTGGACGGATGTTTTTGTAGGGTCTATTATGCGAAAAGGTTATCTTAAAACTGTGTATTACATCATCACTCACAAAGTTGTACAAGGATGCATTTAGTTTGAAATTCCAAAAGTCGTCGTATCCTATTGTATAGACGTTGTCTATAAGGATGAGACTCGTGTGTAAATGTATAGTAGTTTCTAGGGTAGGATGTTGATAGGTAAATTGTGTATGCTAAAAGTCTTATTGCATGCTTTTACTTGTGATAGTTTAGTTGAAATATATGCTATCGTAAGGAAAAGTTTAGTCTTGATTATTAGGGTGGCGTGTCAATCTTTTTAGTGGCACTGTCATTCAAAATTCACAAATAAGAAACGAAACAAAATTACTTGGTACACATAATTAAGTTACTCTCATCCAACCTATATGGGAAACTCTGACCGTTGGATTGATAAACAACATATGAGTTTTTTTTTTTTGAAACAAGACTTTAAATTACTTCAATTCTTAGTATGAGAGTCATGTTGAATATATGGGAGTAAAAAATTAGGGATATCTTACGTCCACCTACATGTAGAATCTGAGATCAAAGTAAACTTGGCTATATAATGCAGCCATATTCGTTTCTCTCCTTACATAAACAAAACCAAAATGTGTGCAACTCCAACAAAGCTCTTGAATTTGGTTTAGAACAGGAAGAATAACACATCTATTATTAAACGACAATATGAGTTATAAAGTATAGATAGCTTATTAGATAATGGTGTTTAGACCTTTGCTTTTCTTTGATCTACTCTTGGTGATTTTCTCTTGATTCAACAAGGAGTTAAATCATACTAATTCCTTCATCATATAGTCTTAACCGTATGGATGATCTCGATATATGTTGTTTTTATTTCTTTTATAGTTTGAAATTTAAATTATATAGCTTCTACTGTATACTTACATATATATGATATATATCTATGTTGTACATGGTAAAACTATATAAGTCGAGAACTTGAACAATATATAGTTAGAACCGAAGAGTTCATTATTGTATAATAATTCTTGATGTGTTTGTGGTGTCAATTTATATGGAAACATCTTAAAAAAGATAAGCTAAATAAAAGTTTTTTTTGTGACTTAATAAAAGTTTGTAATGTATTCCATTTTCAGTCCATCGAATGCTTGCCAATAGGAAAAAATGTGTTCTATTTCGCACACGTACCCATTCCAAATTCCAATCCAATAGGAGTACTACAGTTTTTGTGAATTCGTGCTGGAGTACTGACGGACTATTCATTAGAATTTATCAACGACTTTAACTAAAATCTATAGTATTTTTCTTTTATAATAAACCAGTAAAAATCAGCTTATCAGGCCACTTTAATACAAATAAAAGACTCCGAAAGAAACGGAACATCGGGGCCTACAGGCAATGCATTTCACGTGCCCCGGGCCCACTGTCTTCTAATTCTAATCTCCCTTTATAATAACCAAGTAACTGTACTATTAATCGGCTTCACTTCTCTCCCGATTTTTCATTCGAGCTCGCAGGTCGCATCATGGCGTCCCCTCAGATCTCCCGCAGAGCTCTGGGCCTCCTGCTCCTCCTCGCCGCCGCGGCCGCGGTCGTCTCGCCGGCCACCGCCGACGAGGTGGTGGCCCTGACGGAAGCCGACTTCGAGAAGGAGGTCGGCCAGGACCGCGGCGCCCTCGTCGAGTTCTACGCGCCATGGTTCGCCCCCCTCTCCCCTCCTCTCTCTATCTCGTTGTCGGGCCGGATCCGTGGTTCGTTGGGTCTGGGACAGAGCCGAGAGGCTGGAATGTGTCGGGCCGGTGTTACAGTACATCCTTTGGAAATTGCTGTGCTCGTCCTTACTCGAGTCTGTAGCATGTTTTTTAGCTATGAATCCGTGCCAACTTGACAATTGAGTTGACCAGTTCGGATTCTCGGGCGAGATGGATCGGGTAGCCATTGCTCTACGGAGCCAGAAAGCCTGGATCCTTCGGCTGCGTGTGTTCGTGCTTCTCGTAGCTAAGTAGCAGGCTAGTAGTTCTATGTGTTTCAGATCCTTGTTGCCAAATGGGATTGAGATCCCAAACGTTTGCGTAGTGGTTATGGGCGAGTGCTACACGAGACTCACGGGATCTGATCCTGTAACCAATTCGTATCAATCGATTGTTTTTCTCTGTGGCTGTAGTCTGCCTAGTGCTTTGGCTCATTAGTAGATGTTCATTAGAGCGGGGAACGTCTTACTGCTAGAAGGATCTTCAGTGCTTGATTGTAGAAAGGGAAGGGTCAAATCTTATGTTGTGCTGTGCTCATGATCACTTGCTGGTAGTTCATGAAGCACTGGATATTTTGTTTCATTGCGTTAGTGAGTACAACATCCACTTTAAGGTGATCTAAAACTGTTATGCAATCTGATGAAAATGAATCACATGGATTATTTAAATGCCTTTTGTTAGGCATATAAATCAGAACTCAGGATGTGGTTCTGTTATACTTGGGTAGTTCTTCTGGAACTCAATTGTCTGAATTCCATTTGTTAACAAAAGTTTTCAGCAAGTGATAGTGTTGCCAACCAGACGAGTGTTTCAAATAAGTAATATTTGATTGAAATATTCTAGAGTATACTGTAATCTGTAGAATCAATCACTTAAAATCATGTCTTCTTTTGCAATCTCTCGGATATCCAAAAACCTTTCTGTGAGCACAACTCACTTATCTGGAAATCTTTATATGACCATTTGTTTTTAGTGATCTTTTCATCAGATACTGTTTTTCTGACCATCTTCTGTTTCTTAGGTGCGGCCACTGCAAAAAGCTTGCCCCCGAGTATGAAACACTTGGCGCAAGCTTCAAGAAGGCTAAATCTGTATTAATAGCAAAGGTATGTCTCATCATGTTTAGTCTCCCTAGTGGAAAGTTGATATTGCAACAGGTTTCATCATTTACATCCCAGGATTTTCTATGTTATCAAAACTTGTTTTTGAATATCTAATTACATTTTTTTTTGCTACAATGAATTGACTGTTTTTCTTCTTTGTATCTACTACCTAAGGTTGACTGCGATGAGCACAAGAGTTTGTGCAGCAAGTATGGAGTTTCTGGGTACCCCACAATTCAATGGTTCCCCAAAGGTTCCTTGGAGCCAAAGAAGTGAGAGTGCATAACTTCTGTTTTGTACTTTCCAGGATTTTTTTACTGTGATAATAATGTTAAATCTACTCTTGTGCAGGTATGAGGGTCAACGTTCTGTGGAAGCCCTTGCAGAATTTGTTAACAGTGAAGCAGGTAGGCCTCGCCTGTTGCTAAGAACAGTTCTCAACCATGTTGTGTTGTTTTCTAATTATCAAATTGGTGGACAATGAAGCATATATTTTACACTTATCACAGTAGGGGCTTCCCCTAGTGTTATTCTTTCAAAAGAAACAAACAGGTTATTTGTAAAAGCACTAAATCTTGAGCAATGAACATCAAGTGAAATTACCAACATGCTATTTACTGCCATCCCCTTTGATACTTATTATAGATGCTGTTAGTCATATTCTATTTTTTTTTCTATTCTGAAGTTCATTACTTTAATTATGGATAAGCCCCTAAGCCATTTGCTATCATGCAAAATCTCTTCTAGTTAATTATGTTTACGCACATGATGGCATCTTTATTTTGATCGAAGTCCTATCAAGTGCTACTTGTTGAAGAATCTACTACTGTCAACTAATTTGCACATTGTTCTAGGTACCAATGTCAAGATAGCTGCCATTCCTTCAAGCGTCGTGGTTCTGACTCCAGAGACCTTTGACTCAATTGTCCTTGATGAAACCAAAGATGTTCTTGTTGAGTTCTATGCCCCATGGTTGGTTATCGTGTTCAACTTATGTCCAACTAAGTTCTTTTCATCACACTACTTCACTGAAATTTGATTCCATTGATGGCCCTTCTGTTTACAGGTGTGGTCACTGCAAGCATCTTGCTCCGGTTAGTAGAGAGTATTAGCTTGAAAATTTCCAAATTATTGCAGCAGATCTTCATTTTTTAGTGGACTGAACATATACTTGTACTTGATTTAGGTTTATGAGAAGCTGGCTTCAGTTTTCAAGCAGGACGATGGTGTTGTGATCGCCAATCTTGATGCTGACAAGCACAGTGACTTGGCTGAGAAGTATGGATTCTGACTAGTCTATTTCAGTGGTTGTTATGTACATTAGCTTTCTGTCTTTAGTTTAACATGGTTAGATTTTTCATCTTATACTGTGATTGTGATGGATTTTTTTTGTGAGGAAATACGAAAGTGGTTCTTTTATAATTTGACACTGTTTAGGATAACACAACCTATGACTGAATTTATAACAAGTTTTGCTACGTCTGTCCTTTCTTCCATGAGGCAGAATTTTAATAATATATGTCACCTTTGCAGGTATGGTGTTTCTGGTTTCCCCACACTGAAGTTCTTCCCTAAGGGAAACAAAGCTGGTGAAGATTATGATGGTGGCCGGGACTTGGATGACTTTGTCAAGTTTATTAATGAGAAGTGTGGCACCAGCCGGGATTCAAAGGGCCAACTGAATTCAGAGGTTGGTTAAAATTAAGCAAATTCACTTTGGAATGAAGCTGATGAATTCTGAATCTGATGCATTCTGTTCACTTCTGTAGGCTGGGCTTGTGGCAAGCTTGAATCCTCTTGTGAAAGAGTTTCTCAATGCTGCTGATGACAAACGGAAGGAAGTCCTCTCTAAAATAGAAGAGGATGCTGCTAAGCTCAGCGGTTCTGCTGCCAAGTACTTTCTTCCACCTTCCCCTCCAGCATGTTTGCAGGCTACTTAATTGGTCTAACATTTTTATGTTGGTAATACCATTGTCAAATTACTAGTATTAACTATTTTGCTTCTAAACCAGGCACGGAAAGATATATGTGACAGCTGCAAAGAAGATTATGGACAAGGGCTCTGACTACACTAAGAAGGAGACTGAGAGGCTTCACCGCTTGCTGGAGAAGGTGTGCATATAAATTTCCACCCCCCATTCAGTCTGTCCACTATATTACTAATTCAGAAGCTAATTTCCATATTTCATCGTATTGCAGTCGATCAGTCCTTCCAAAGCTGATGAATTTATCATTAAGAAGAACATTCTTTCGACATTCTCTTCTTGAAGATGATGATCCACAGCCACGGCCTGCCAGTGACTTGAGCTGATAGCACAACCACCACTTGTGAGGAAAGGAAAACAGAAGAAATCGGATGATGAGAGAGAGGTGGTAGTGAGAGAGTCCAGTAGTGGCAGAGCTAGTTCACGCACGTAGACCCCTTTTGTCTTTTCTGGTTCCAGGGATTGACTTAGTACTCACAGTTTACTTCACACACAAGGTTTATGTAGCCATCCTGTGATGATAGCCCATACTTTGTTTTTGATCCAATAAATAAGTTATGCAGCTTCTGCAAGTTATTTGCCCTAATGTAATCTGGTGAAAGGTGAAATCTTGATGCATCTTATTTGGATTGGTCACTCTGTTAGCTGGCAACATGGGAATTACCTTAGTTGTTGGCCAGAGGGTCACTCATGTGCTTGTGATGCCAGTTGCGGTTGTTCTGAAAAAACAATTAGTCAATGTGCTTATTCACAATACTTAAGGTCCCATTCGCATCACCGGAATTAGTTTTTGCCAGTTTCTGCGAGAACAAATTTCCTGTTTGCTACTTGAGTTGCATTACAAGGACTAATGTGCCATTTCAAACAATTTTGTTGGTGAGCTTACATACAATCTGATGGCATTGCAACACTCCAAAAGTTAATTTCACTCAAATATTACAATGTCGCTATTCAGAACGCTGATGCTCAAACCACGGACAACAGTAGATAAGACAACCATCAAAACTACAACAAAGTTAAGCAGAGCTATAATCCAAAAAATTAATGTGAAAGTGATACAGCATGTTCCTGTGCTATGTATTCTTGTCCATACGGGTATCAAATTTACTATGGCTCTTATCTTCTTGCTTAAATTTTAGGTCACTTGGACAATCATCTGATGTGCAGTTGATGTAATCTATCTCATGCTCTGGTCGACCAAAATCATGGTCAGGTCGCTGGTACGTGATTTCGTCAACGATTGACTTATTGCAAGATGATGATCTTTCTGTCCTTTCCAAATCCTCTAGATGTTCATGCTCATGTTCATCTTCATGCTCATGTACATGTTCTTGTCCTTGTCTCATGCCAAATGATAGGTCGTACGAATGGGGTCCCTGCACCCTCATTTGCACTGACCTCAGTAGTGCTGTTCGCCTCAAATCTGCCCCATGGCACATGTCATTCGGTGAGGATGGGAACCGGCCTTCATTATCGGAGCCACGCCGAGCATGAGAGCAGACTACTGATGAAAGGGAGCAGCTTGGGAGAGGGTATGGGTTTGAAGGTAACAAAGGAGATTGTGGTCTCTGGTGTCGGTGAGGAGATGACATTGGACTAGTTGAAGGGCTGATCATCGCATCATGATGATTCCCACTGGGGTTTAATTGTGTGTCATAGCACCGGTAATCATCCGAGTCTTCTGACATTGGCGAGTATTGGGATAATATCTCATCCCTGAAAGGAGGCAAGTATGATCATTCAGTATGAAATTCATATCATCAATGCATCACAATATAATTGCTGAGAAGTAGAAGTACCAAATCAACAGTTACTTTCAAAAAGTACCAAATCAACAGAAGTAAAACCCACAAAAAACAAGATGATCTCTCCGAGTGTATTTTTATGCTTCCTGACCACAGTTCCCACATGGTAGCCAACTACCAACAAAGTGTGACGGACATCAACGTTCGTAGCCACATGCACCATTCAAGTACTAACATTAACTACATATCGATAACTTGACATGATCTGGAACATTAAAGAGACCTATTATGTTTAAAATATGTTCAATACTTAATTGCTTACATGTGAGTCCAACCACTGGAGCAATTATGTGTGAGCGATAACAATTTCCAGAATTTCCAGATTTACTAACATAGAGAGAGAATATTTTCTGTAAATGCATAGTGGAAACCATGCATACATGTTCCATTATAGCATGTAACTTAGTATGAAATAAGAAAAAGTATGAAGAATCAACTATTGATTTTAGAAGATACTAAGTTGCAGTGGTGTGCGGCTACATCGCAAACATGTGTCAGTTAATTCGAGGCAGAAATGAGATGGAAATGGCAATTGAATCTGACAACAAACTAGCATCCATGCTACAAAGGCTATTCTAGAATTATATTCAGAAGCAATTGCACTAAAGCCTTCTCTAACATAAACTTTGTTGCTTGCTAACTGTATCAAAAACAAAAGCCAGATTTCTTGACTTGCACAAATATTTCCTGTTACCTAAATTCTCAGCTAATGAACAGGCTTTCTCCAATTTGTTTTAGGAAAACAGGGAAATTGGGGTGCCTACATATTTACAAATGCATGATATGGAATTGGATGAGAGTGAAGGATCATGCATTTCAGGGGAAGATGGATTAGCAACTTAAAACAAATGGAACACTAACACTGTTTGCCTCATCTGTCATCTCACAACTAGTCTGAACCATCAATTTTGAAAGATTCATTTCTGGAGAAACAATTTTGTTGAATAACACTAAGATTAATGGGCGACATTGTGAGATTGAGTATTGCAATTTATTCTCATCTTGTCAGTTTCAAGTTTCAAGCCTACTGCTTGACAATACCGCAATGCACGATGGAGTACGCGTACGTAAACAATCATAGATAAATTGTTTGTAGTTAACGCAGACGAGATGAGAGCACAATGACCTGAAGCAGGAAGCAGTCTCTGACCTTGCAGGGGACTCCATGATGTTGTCAGGCAGTGAATCCCCGACAGACAGTCCATTCAGACTGGACGCCATTATCTGCAAATGTTAGCCTATCATCAACGAACAACACACAGGGAGCGGGAGGATAGATAATCAAAACATCTGAAGGTGAAATGTCAGCTATTCTGATTTGGAGAGGAGAAATGATGGATACAGAGCAATGTGCGGCTCCGGAACTACCAAATCACCAAGTTTCCCCAAGGAATTGGAGGGGGGAAAACAGTACCGGTTTCACAGAGCAGGGGCTGAAAAGTAACCCAACATTCCACAATGAGTCCAAAACTAGGTTTCAACAGCACCCAACGTTGGAGCCAAAGAAACACAAATCCAAACAAAAGCAGAAGACTAATGCAGCAATTGGCCGCAAACAGTCAAATCAACCCGGACCTCCACCCAGGAACCATCCAATTCGAGGAATTAACACCCAAACCCTGGAGCCCAGATTGAGAAGCAGAGCAACACAATCGATTCGAGACTGGCAACGGCTGTATCCGATGAATTGGCCAAGGAACCACCCGGAACCCGCACTCCCTTTCCGCACACTCTCGGTGCCCAGCCCGAGAAGCAACCACCCAGACCGAAACGAGAGGGAACGCAGAGGAGCAGGGCGTGGGATGGGCGACGGACCTCGCTGAGGTACCGCTTGTGTGAGTGGAGATTGTCCACGTACACGTCCTCCTCCGGGTCCCGCCCGCGCTTCCCGCCGCCGCTTCCGCTGCCGCCGGAGGACGGCGGAGACATCGCCGCCTCGCCGCTTCCGCCCGCCATTCACCGGCGCCAAATCACGGGGCCACCAGCAGCGAGCGGGAGAGATGGGGAAAGAGGAAGGGGAAGTGACAGCACACACACGAGAGGCCACTAAAATTTTGTTGGAAGCACGAGTGCATGCCCACGATAATATTTTATTTATTGATTTATTATTAACGTAGGAGTATGACACAATCCTTCCAATAGTATCGTGTCAAGGTTTCATAGGAAAAACAGTAACATTTAATTGTTGGGTGATATTGTGGTAAAATGCTGTACGAGATTGGCTGAAACGCCATGGAAGGAAACCAGAAGCTCTCAATATAATTTTGTTGCAGTTTGATTCGCTTTAAAACAGTACCAGCTAGTTTTATTACGTAAACTCTATTTGGCGACCGGTCGATGCCGTTGAAATTAGGGAGGGAGGGAGGGAGTGGCTAGCACATTGAGGTCGTCGTCAGCGGGGGCGGTGGCGGTGGGGTTAGGGTTTCAGGGTATGGATTTGGGGGCTTTAGGGTACATCCATTATTGACAACCTTAGGAAGGGGAGGGGCCTTGGGACGGTCGAATCGGCGGTGATGGCGGGTTGAGGGGTAGCGAGCGAGGCAGCAGGGCATCATCGAGTGGGCATGGAAGACAACTGGTTGGGAAGAGCTCGTGGCGAGGCAACCGGCCATTCTTCCTCCTTCAGTTGAGATTAGTGGAGGAAGGCGGGGGTGGGGCGGGCAGGCGCGACGAAGACGACGGGTCACACGCTCTCATAAACCATGACCCATCGCACATTAACCTCCTCCATTTTATTAAGGCGAAACACATTCTCCCTCTTCTCTTAATTTCTTTACCACCTCGTTATTTTTCACTGCTGTGTTGCTATATCAAATGTGTGTGAAACTTACTTTTCGTAAGAAGTTTGACGATAGAACATGAGTACATGACAACCTGCAGCAAGAATGTAATTCAACGGGTGTAAATTGGGCAGGGTTTCTTTCCTCGTTAGGTCGCAAAAAATGCCCACATGGTAGTTTGTACATCTGCTTTGTCCCCTTCATTTATCATGGCCGTTACCATCGGAGGTAAGTGTAGGCTGTTACAATCTTAGGATCAACCAGGAGTAGATCAGCGGGTAAAAACTTCCTTAGCAGTAGTAAAACATCGACTCACAACCTAGAACCGGTAGATCTAAAAGGAAAAACGGGAGAAGGAGAGAGGGAAAGCGTTACCGACCGTCGGAAGGCTTGGCAGAGGAGGACGATGTAGCCATGGCGAAGGTGTGGTACAACCCGGGTCAGTGGTGAAGTGGTAGCAGTGGAGTCTAGCGGCGGAATCGAAGTCGATCGCAGTGCAGTGGCGGCGCACGACGTTGTCGACAGAATATCGTCGACAATCCTCCGAAGGGTATCCCACGAAGGTAGATTGATCGGCAGGGATGCGTGTAATCGAGAACAAGGAGGTAACAGAGACACAAGAGTTAGGCAGGTTCGGGCCATCAGCATGACGTAATACTCGACTCCCGTGGTCTATTGGATTGTATTGGCTATTGTATGATATTGCGTGTGTTTTGAGGGGGTCCCTGCCCACCTTATATAGTATAGAGGGCAGGGTTACAAGTCGGATAGATCTAGGAGATAACCGGAAAGTAATAACAGATTACAGAAATCATGGGATCATACGTATCCTAACAGATCTTGTAGTATCTTCAGGATATCTTCCCGGTGTCTTGCGGGGTGTGTCGAGCAGCGCCGTGCTCCGCAAGGTTTCATCTTGCAAACTGGGCCACCCCTCGGGGCGTAGCCCATGTAGTCTGCTGTGAGTATCCGGGGTTGTACCCCCCACATCTAGTCTTCGAGCGCCTTGTATCTGCTGTGCAACGCTGTCTTGAGCTTGTTCGAGTAGGTGTGAACAAAGCCGAGCAGTTAGACTCATGGTCCGACCACCGTAATGAGTCATCGAGCAGTTGTGGACCATAGCCGATCAGCTTAACTGTCCAACCAAGCACAAGCTTTCCCAAATAAGGCTTGCCAGAAGGATGTAAGGAGTTCAAGTTCAAAATCGAAAATTTTCCCACGGTAGACCAAGTGTGCCCACTTAGAGTCCGACCACGAGAAAGGGAGATAATCTTCTTCAACTTTAGGAGGTGCGGAGTCTTCCAGATTATAGCAAACACACTCACCGCAAGGTGAAGTGTGCCCACTTAGTCCCTGAGCCTAACAGTAGGCGACGTAGTCACGTGGTGCCAGGGTCCAAAGTAAAAGAAAAGCAGAAGACTAGCCGAGCAGGCAGTCCGTCCCTGGGTGGAGCCCCGAAATGAGAAAAGCACATTCACCGCAAGGTGAAGTGTGCCCACTTAGTCCCCGAGCCTGATAGTAGGTGACGTGGTCACGTGGTGCTAGGGTCAGAAACAACAGTAAACAGAAGAAAGTACCCAGTGTGGTGAGGAACCAAGTTATAGTGATTGACGCAGTCCCCGAGCCACTAGTGAAAACCTTGGAGAAATCAAACCGTGGAGAAAAAACTGGAGTAATGGTTGTACAGTAGGAGTTACTGAGCCTTAATGGATTGCGAAGAAGTCGACGGATATTCGGGTGAGCAGTAACAAATTGCAGCGAAAAATGGGCGATATGGGCTGCAGTTGCACGGAAGCCCAAGTAACAGCCCATCATACCACTTTGAAGAATTCAGAGAGGCGCAAATCGTGGAGCGGTTTCCCAAAAACCCTTGAATGCGAAAAGTGGAGGGAGTGCTTTATAACTGCGCCACCGCAATCCGTGCTCCCACCTTTGCCACTTCGTCTTCCTCCTCAACCCTCGCGCTTCCTGATTCGTATTCACACGTGCTTCCACCGCCAATCCCAAACCAGATCTAAGAGATGGCGCCGAAGAGGGGAGTTGGTAACCCAAAGAAAGCGGCCGCCGGAGCCAGCCGTGACAATGAGTGGGTGCTGTCGCTCATGGGGGAGACGGAGATCAATGAGATGGTGGAGGCGGGCGTTCTTCCTAACCGTGTCACCGCCGGATGGCAGCCGGCCAACGGTGAGCCCTACCCGATGCCGTATACCGATGAAGCCGTAGTATTTGAAGATTATTTCTGGCGTGGATTAGGATTTCCTGTTCATCCTATCTTGCGGGATCTTTTTGAGTTCTGGGGAGTGAGTCTGTGCAATCTCCATCCAAACACCATCTTGCACATCTCTATTTTTATCCATTTCTGCAAGGCGTATCTCGGAATTCTTCCCCACTTCAACCTCTCCCAACACCTATTCTGGCTGAAGAAGAAAGGCGGCGGTGGTTCTAAAGTGGTCGGCAGTGTGTATCTGCAACTCCATGATGGGATGGCGGGCGAGTACATCATTGTACCGCTGAACACCTCGCTGAAGGGGTGGAACGCTAGGTGGTTCTACATGAAGCAGAGCCATCCTACCATCCGCTACGACGTCGACCACATTCTAGAGAACCAGAAGAGCTGGTCAGAGAAACCAAGCAGTGCTAATATGGATCAGGTGAGGTAGCTCCTTAGCCTGATAAAGGGCGTAAAGATGAACGGCGCACTGGTGGCGGTGAGCTTCATAGTGCGTCGCGTCTAGCCCTGCAAGGAGAGGGCCCATGCGGGTTTTGACTTCAAGGGGGACACTGACGGCACCCGAGAGAGGACGGAGAGGCTGTCGAGGGAGGCTGTGGTATGCCGAGCGGCCGAACTATTCACTCAAAACGCACCATTCAACGTGCTAGGGCAAACGAGAGCCTTCAACTGCACGAACCCACCTCCTCAGGTAAAAATCTCAACTATTGTTCCTAATGCTTTTTATCCTGTACCGGTGTCGAGCAGTAAACTGATTCACTTGTGGAAAGATCCATTCATAGGAACGAGTGACATACTTCTCGGGCATGCCTAGGAGCGATTGGCCAAAGGCAGTGAGTGCCCGACCAACCACTCAGCCAGAGGAAGGTGCCATTAGCGCCTCATCGGAGTCCGAAGGCGCAGGTGCTGGTCAAACAGAGAGTCCCCCCTCGGTGTCAGAGAAGGTTCGGGGGAAAAGGGCGGTGACAGATGAGCTGGCCCATAAGAAGAGGAAGACGGTGGGTGCACACCCCGCAAGCCAGTCGGCATCTCGCTTGGCGGTGGTCAGACCACTCGGACGTAGAGCACGGCGATGTCCGAGTGGTCGGACGACGATGGGGCTCTAGTAGCTCCTCCTCCGAGCACTAAGGCGCCACCGCGCAACACGCGCTCGGAGGTGTAGTCAAAAGGAGGGGAGGGAGTCCCCGAGCAATGGGTGAAGGGAGTCCTCGAGCAATGGGCGGAGGGAGTCCCCAAGCGACAGGCAGAGGATAGGCCGATGGCGGGGCCACAAGACCTCTAGCTAGGGCACACGGGTTGACCCTAGAGCCATGCCTGCGTGTTCAGGGAGGTAGCGCTGGTTCAGAACCATGTACCGGGAGGCCGATGTGTAAGTATCCTTGCATTGGATTCATTTTGCTGTCGGATCCTTATAGTTGCGGCGATTGACGAGCTAATCTGATGTAGAGCGAGGCGTACGAAGGATCTAAATCTGTCTGTCAGACTAGCGATCAGCCGGGGGCTAGTCCCAGCATGGAGGCAATGCCGGCAGACCCCGTCCCGGAGTCCCCAGGCGCTCGACGGCCTGCGGAGGAGTCGACCGCCGCTGGTGATGGAGTTGGCGGCAAAGAACGACTGATGATGACGGTGGCTGATGTGACCGAGGCGCCAGGAGCGATGGCAGGAGCCGCCAAATCTTTGGAGGTGGGAGCTGGAGCTGCCAACATCACGCCGGAGTCTGGGCAGGGAGGCCGGTGGTGCCGGAAGAGCAGGCGGCACTCCCTAAGGCATCAAAGGGCATGGTCGGACGCGCTGTGCGGCCACCGAGCCCCTAGGTTGTGCCACCAGCTGCGGAGGAAGAGGACGAGGTAGAGGAGATTGAGCATGAGGAATCACGACCTTAAGCCATCCGGATCCTCCACAAGCGGGGGGATGAAGTGGTGGTCATGGAAGAGGAGGACACCACCAGGGAGGTCAGGAGGCTAGAGTCCACCCTTTCCACAGCCATGAAGTAGATCAAGGTTAGTATTGCGTCGGCAATGTCTGTCTTTAACGTTGGAGATTGGAGTTCTTCATAATCTTGGTGCTTTTATAGGGCATAGCACGAACTACCATACATCAGCAATAGCTGATCAAGAGGATGGAGCCCCTTGCCGAGGAGAACATGAAGCTAAAGGAGGCGGTGAAGCTGATGGAGAAGAACGTCTAGAGGGCCCAGCGCGAGCGGGGTCTTGCTGAGTCCAACGCTAAGGAACTGGAGTACCAGAAGGGCATCCTATCTGAGCAGCTGTCCACAATCTCTGAGTAGCTAACAAGTCTTTCTGAGTAGCTAGAGCGCAAATCCGAGCAGCTGAGAAATGTCTCCGAGCAAAGAAAAAGTATGGTGGATCGGTGAATTTGCTTTGCATTACCGAACAGTCTTATTGTTGCTGATGACCGTTATGCTTGTAGAGCAAGATGTGGAGCTTGGTCAGTTGCATCAAGTTGTCGGTCAACTCCATGAGGAGAAGAAGGCATCTGAGCGAGCGGAGAAGCTAGCTGAGGAGCTGAAAGGTGAGTAGTTCGTGGTCGGAGTTGTTGCTGAAGTGACTTCTTCACTTGACAGACCTTTTCGGTGCTTGTAGAATACCATCAGAGGACCAAGGCATAGTTCAATGTGTTGGAGCTGGAGGCCAGAACCTAGAGGGGGAAACTTGAGGCCATGGTTGCCAGGATCAAGCATGTGCTCGACTGCATCGACATGGGGGTAGCTCCTCAGCCCGACGATAGGCTGCCATGTCCGGACACCATCATCGATAGATGCAAGGCGGCATGGGAGAACTTCAAGAGTTTCAACCGAGGCGCCACTATCTCTGCCGTGACACACGCCCTAGTGATGGTCTGGTCCCACTACCCTGCCATCGATCTTCAAGTGATAAGGGCTGGATTCGCCAGAGGTACGGGTGCAACGAAGCCATAGTAGTTGGAAGATGAGGTGGAGGACACGGTGAAGAAGCTGGCCAGCGACGTCGATCTATTCGGTGAAGTGGACGGAGAGGGCCAAACGCAATGACCTACTCAGAGAGTAACCTACACGTAATAGCTGGAGAGGAGAGTTAAATGCGCGAGGGCGTAGACAAACATTTATGTATGTGTATAAATGTTGTAAAGTGACATGTGCGTGTTTATGCAGTTTGCCAATATTTCAATGAAAAATCGTTGTAGTGTTAACCCTAACGCGATTATACATGGTATAAGTAGCGTCCGATTAGTTAGTTCGTTACTGAGCTCTTGGCCTTGGCTAGCCCGTATTCCATAACATCGAGCGCGGAGCCCGTGCACATGTAGGAGGAATAGACGTGACCAAGGAACCATAGCCGACCATCCATAACACAAATTGTGGAGCCTGTAGCACATGTAGAGAGAGATCGGAGACTAGGTTTTCTCCAAAGAACATAGAGCGGAATGTGTGCTGCTCGATGGTTGGCGAAATATCTTATAGATATTTTAGTATGGAGAACCGTGGCGGAGCGTTTATGGAGATCATGTATTGGAGTTTGTTAAGGAGTAGCTTAGAGCTGGCGACCGCAAATGGAGATTAAACCATAGTGGAGAAATAATGGAGACAAATTATGGTGACAAAAACTTTGTTCATTATGGAGTGGAGAGTATATATCTGGAGCATTTCAAGGATAGAAACATATAAGATGCTCGATGTGCCATGAATTGGGGATATTGATTCTGTCCAAGTCACATAGCCAGTAAGACCCTGGTCGTTGACCATATAAGGACCTTCCTAGGGGGAGGAGAGCTTATGCATCCCTTCGGTTTTCTGTTTTCTGCAGAGAACGAGGTCGCCGACAGCAAATGAACGACCTTTAATGTTACGATTGTAGTATCTTTGCAAGCCTTCTAGGTATTTGGCCATGCAGATGCAAGTGTTCAGGCGTTCTTCTTTGGCCCTGTCGATGTCCTCTGTCCGAACAGCTGCGGCTTGCTCTTCATTATAATGTTCCACCCTAGGTGCTCGGAAGGCAATGTTCGCTGAAAGTATGACTTTTGAGCCATAGACCAAAAAGTATGGAGACACACCGGTGCTGCGACTAGCTTGAGTGCGTAGTCCCCAGACCACAGCTGGGAGCTCTCTGAGCCATCTGCCCTAATGATTTTCCTCTTTCTGATATAGCCTCTTTTTGAGGGCATCAAGGATCATGCCGTTCGCCCGTTCGACCTGATCGTTGGCTCTAGGATGGGCAACGGAGACGTATTTGATGGAAATGCATTGGTCTTTGTAGAAGTCCCAAAATTGATGACCAGTGAATGTAGTTCTGAGGTCGGTGATAATGTTGTTCGGGAGACTGAATCTGTGGATGATATCTTCAAAGAGCTCGATTGCCTTCTTAGCAGTAGCTGAAACAAGCGGTTTGTATTTGATTCACTTGGAGAACTTGTCAATGGCGATGTACATGTACTGGAAACCACCTGGCGCTGGCTTGAAAGGCTCGATCATGTCCAGTCCCTAGCATGCAAAAGGCCAACAAGCTAGGATGGTCTGCAATTCCTACACAGGCACGTGTATCTGCTTGGCGAAAAATTGACATCCTTCACAACATCGGACGAGGTCTTCTGCATCGGCGATGGCCATAGGCCAATAAAAACCAGCTCAGAAAGCTTTGCCAACCAGGTTTCTCGAGGCCGCGTGATTACCTCAGGAACCAGAGTGAATTTTGAGAAGTAGTTTCACTCCCTCTTCTTGGCACTTTTCCTCATCAAGTTCCTGTCTACCAGCATGTAATGCTTGCTACGACAGATTAGGCGTTCAGTTTTGGTCTTGTCAGTGGGTACATCGGCGCTGGTGAGGTACTTGATGAACTGTTCCCTCCAATCAGTGGCCGACGAAGGTACTACAAGTACCAGCTGCTCGGCAGGGGGGGGTTTCTTGAACTTCCTTCTCTTCCTTAATGGACGGCGTAAAGAGGTCTTGAATGAAAACCCTAAGCGGAATCATGGCGCGAGAAGAGCCTGTCTTGGATAGGTGGTCGGTGAGCTAATTTTGATCTCGTACCATGTGGTGGTACTCGATACCGTAGAACTTCCCTTCGAGTTTCCTTATTTTGGCATAATATGCGTCCATCTTCTCACTAGAACAAGACCGGTCTTTGTTGAGCTGGTTGATGACCAGCGCGGAGTCTCCATATACCATGAGGCATTTGACGCCAAGCTCGACGGCTATACGAAGTCCATGGAGACATGCTTCATATTCGACGGTGTTGTTGGAGGCTGGAAAATGAATTCAGAGAACGTATCAGAGCTTGTCCTTGGTCGGCGTAATGAATAAAATGCCAGCACCAGCACCATTGATGTTGAGGGCACTATCGAAGTACATCACCCAGTGCTTGGGGCAAGTAGTAGAGATGGGCTCTTGGATCTTAGTCCACTCAGCAATGAAGTCAGCGAGCACCTATGATTTGATGGTAGGCCTGCTTCTGAATTAGATAGAGTAAGTGCCGAGCTCGATAGTCCACTTGATGATGCGGCCATTGGCCTTTTTGTTATGGAGGATGTCCCCTAGAGGGAACTCGGTGACCACAGCGATCTTGTAATACTCAAAGTAATGGAGGAGCTTGCGCAACGTGACCAAAATGGCGTATAGCAGTTTCTGAACTTGAGGATAACGAGTTTTGGACTCATTAAGGACCTCACTGATGAAGTAGACTAGACATTGTACCTTATAGGTGTGTCCGGCTTCCTCGTGCTCGACGACGATAGCTGTGCTAACGACGCGAGAAGTGGCAGCGATGTAGATCAGTAGGGTTTCATCTGGTCGAGGCACCATCATGATCGGAGGCTTCGTTAGAAACAACTTGAGCTACTCGAAAGCTGTATCTGCCTCCTTCGACTAGGAGAAGCGTTCGGAGGCCTTGAGAAGTTTGAAGAATGGTAGTCCCTTTTTGCCGAGGCGTGATATAAAGCGACTGAGAGCAGCATGCAGCCTATAAGCTTCTATATGTCCTTTTACGTAGGTTGGTCATTTCATGTTGGTGATGGCGGGGACCTTGTCAGGGTTGGGCTCGATGCCACGGGCGCTGATGATGTAGCCTAGGAGTATGCCAGATGGAACTCCAAAGATGCACTTTGAAGGGTTCAACTTTCATCTGTATCTTTTTAGGTTAGTGAACATTTCTTCGAGGTCGGCGATAAGATTGTTAGCGGTTTTGGATTTGATGACCACATCGTCGATGTAAGCTTTGACGTTGTGGCCTATCTATTGGTCAATGCACATCTAGATGGCCCTTTGGTAGGTCACCCCGGCATTCTTGAGTCTAAAGGACATGGTGGTATAGCAATACGCACCGAAAGGCATGATGAATGACATCTTGATCTAGTTGTCCTCCTTAAGGAATATCTGGTGATAGCCAGAGTAACAGTCGATGAAGAAGAGCAGTTCGTAGCCGGTAGTGGAGTCTACAACCTCATCTATCTGAGACAGACCGAAGGGGTCTTTAGGGCAGTGTTTGTTGAGATCGGTGTAATCAACGCACATTCTCCATTCTTTATTCTTTTTTGAACAAGAACAGGGTTTGCTAACCACTCGAGATGACACACTTCTTTAATAAATCTGGTAGCTAAGAGCCATTTTATTTCTACCCTAATAGCCTCCTTCTTGTCTGGCATGAATCGTCGGAGTTTCTACTTGATCGGTTTGGCTGTCGGTGAGACATTCAAGGAGTGCTCGATCTTCTCCCGTGGTACCCCCGTCATGTCTGCAGGTTTCCAAGCAAACACTTTGGCATTGGCACGTAGGAAGGAGACGAGCGTGCTTTCCTATTTGGGGTCGAGGTGAGCCCCAATCTTGACGATCTTGGAGGGGTCATCGAGGTCGAGGCCGACCTCCTTTGTTTCCTTGGACTTGGCAGAGGCACGTGGAGGCTCCAGCGCTAGGATCTCTAGGTTGTCGACGGGCACCGTCTTGGCATCGGTGGCCACGCTAGCCATCTAGATGGAGAGGTCGGTGGCTTCGGTGAGGGCAAGACTCTCTGTCTCATAGGCGTAGGCGATGGAGAGGTTGGCCCATAGGGCCAGAACTCCTACAGGCGAAGGCATCTTCAGCACCAGATAGGCATAGTGCGGTACAACCATGAACTTGGCCAGAGCTGGCTGACCAAGTATGGCATGGTAGGCGGTGTTGAAGTCGGCGACATAGAAATTGATGTGCTCGACGCGGTAGTTGCTAGCCGTGTCGAACTGTACTGGGAGGGTGATCTCTCCAAGCAGTTTGGATGCCCTGCCTGGTACCACACCCTAGAAGGAGGAGTCAGAGGGTGTGAGGTCTCCTATCCCAAGCCCCAGCTCCTTTAGGGCTCCTATGAAAAGGAGGTTCAAAGCACTTCCACCGTCGACGAGTACTTTCCTAAAAAGCACTTTCCTGATAGTTGCATCAAGAACGAGGGGGAAATGCCCTGTATAAGGGATGTCATCCCACTGATTGGCCCTACTGAAGGTGATGGGGACCTCGGACCAGGGGCGATAGCTGGGGTTGGCGATGGCATCTTCTGTGTTGATGACAAGCACTCGGCGGGCGGTGAGCTTCCGATCTCTTCTGCTCTCGGCGGTGACGAGGCCCCTGAAGATAGTGGCGACCACTTTGTCATGATCCTAGAAGGCATTGTTGTTGTCCCCAGGTGGTCGGCGGCCTCTGGCTCCGTCGTTGTTGTTGTCGTCTGGCTTTTTAGCCTGGACTTCCTTAGCCATGCCGAGGCAGTCCTTCATCTTATGCTTGCTATTCTTGTGGAGGGGGCATGGGCCTTTGAGGATCTTCTTGTACTACTTGTCATAGTTGCGCTTGGTGCAAGGTTTGTCAATAGCAGCGACAATGTGGTCTAGTCGGCGGTGGTGATATTGACTAGATTTGGACCCTTTTGGCCGATCACGGCCATTGTCCTGATGGTGACTGCGGTCGTCATAGCGGTGGTCGCTGTGTCATCAGTCGTTGGGTCACTCGTTGCTATGGCGAGTTGGGCGATGAGAGCCCGCATCCTCGTTGAAGCGTACTTTGGCCGCTTTGGCATCGGCATACTGATCGGTAGTCATAATCATCTCGCTAATCCCCTTAGGCGGCTTGCGATTGAACTTGGAGTGGAGGTCATGATGATGGAGTCCTCGGACGAAGCCGGTGATGACCTCTGCTTCCATGATGTTGGGAATAGAATTCCTCATCTCGAAAAAGCGTCTGATGTAGCTATGGAGGAGCTCCGACGGTTTCTGGTAGATGCGATTTAGATCATGTTTGGTGCCCGGCTGAGTATACGTAGCAATGTAGTTGTCGGTGAAGACCTTCTTCAGCTCTTCCCAGGATCCGATGGAGTCCGGGGCGAGGCTTGTGAACCAGTTCATTACAGTTGGCATAAGCAAGACGGGAAGATAGTTTGCCATAACACTGGTATCTCCCCCGACGGCGCGCGCAGCAGTGGCATAAGCTTGTAGCCACTATGTGGGGTTCATCCGTCTGTCGTAGGGCTCGACCCTAGTGATTTTGAAACCATGGGGCCACTGGAGTGTTCGAAGTGCCATCATGAATGCTCAGGGCCCTTCGAGATCATCGCCGTCGTGATCTATGGCGTTGCCGACGTGGAGTGGCTGGAGGGCTAAGTCTGGATTACCAAACTCTTGCTCGTATTCTTGACGGTGGCGTACTTCTTCATGGCAAGAGAAATGGCACCCATCGATATGACGTCGTGCATCTTAGAGATTGTTGATGTGCGCTCGGACGTCTTGGTCGACTTCTTGGTTGTGTTGGCGCGGGTAGTCGATGCGGTTGCCCCTAGCTCCCCTAGATAGGTTGTCCATCATCGCGGTGCTGGTTGGCGAAATGACTTCGGCTGGGGCGGCGATTAGATCTTGGCATGGTGGATCGGCGAATTGAGCTCGTTGAGTAGGAAGGTCTTTGATCCTGGCGAATCTCGTTGACCTGGCAGTGCGCTGCATTAAGCATGGCGGTGACCTTGGTGACTTCTGGCGTTTGTGGAAGCCGAGCGAGCTCATTGGTAGCCACGGCCAAGTTGGCGCTTGGGGTCTTGTAGACATCGTGGCCGTCAACACGGACAAATTCGTCGTCGAGGTTGCGTTGGAGTGGGCGTGGCCTCGCTTGTGAGTCGAGCTATTCATTGCAAGCAGCTTCGGTTAGCACAATGGCAGCCTCATTTGCTCGGTGCTGCGCATGGTTGGCGTTCCTATTGACACGCGTGGCATGGTCCTTGTCGGTTTCTCCATGCCGTGGAGGGCTATCGACGCTGACGTTGAAAATCCCTCCTCCTCGGAAGGGTGGGAGAGGAGGTTGTACGGTGGTGGTTTCGGCGACTGTCTCTGTAGCGCCCTAGGACTCAGAGTTTGGATTTTCCTCTAGGATGGTTTGGACGGATGCTTCGGGGCATCGACCAATGTGTTGCATGTTGACAGTCGGCGGGAGCTGCTTAGCGATCTGGTCGATGAGGGGATAGATATCTCCTGCCTGGTCGGCGAATTTGCCCCTTAGGGCGCCTCGTTAGGTTGCGGTGATGCTGGTGAGCCCAAAGTGTAGGGCCATAAACCCTGGAGTGGGCCATAAACCCTGATCAACCTCCGATAGATCTAACTCAGAGGGTGGTCGGCGCTAGACCAGAGTGGTTAGAGCCGATTCTATGATGGAGAGGCAATCGACGAGCTTCTGGCCAAACTGATAGATGGACGTGATCAGATCGTCATTTTTTATCTGCCTCCTCAGGTAGCGGGGGAGCGGGCGGCGAATTGTCGATGAAGACAACCTCGGAGGTGGTTTCGAGATTGGATCTGTAGTTGTAGGTGTTGGGGTGATCGGTGCAGAATCGATCTACACTGACTTGATGAGCTCTCCATCTCCATTAGCGTTGATGACCCAGGAGATCGATCCGACCATGAAGATCTAGCTGGGCTGTGGGAGGGATGAAGAGCCTACAAAACGTACCATCTTGTTTGACATGGAAACAACACGCACACCCCTATCTGGCGCGCCAACTGTCGATAGAATATCATCGGCAGTCCTCCGAGGGGTATCCCACAAAGGTAGATTGATCGGTAGGGATGCGTGTAATCGAGAACAAGGAGGTAATAGAGACACAAGAGTTAGGCAGGTTCGGGCCGTCAGCATGACGTAATACTCGACTCCCGTGGTCTATTGGATTGTATTGGCTATTGTATGATATTACGTGTGTTTTGAGGGGGTCCCTGCCCACCTTATATAGTATAGAGGGCAGGGTTACAAGTCGGATAGATCTAGGAGATAACCGGAAAGTAATAACAGATTACAGAAATCATGGGATCATACGTATCTTAACAGATCTCGTAGTATCTTCAGGATATCTTCCTAGTGTCTTGCAGGGCGCGCCGAGCAGCGCCGTGCTCCATAAGGCTTCGTCTTGTGGGCTGGGCCACCCCTGGGGGCGTAGCCCATGTAGTCTACTATGAGTATCCGGGGTTGTACCCCCCACAGACGTGGTGGCGGAGCTTCCCATCGTTGTCAGCGCTGCCCTCTTGATCGGACTAGGGTTAGGATGTCGGTGGGGAGTTGGCGGTTGCGGTGAAACTCGTACCCAGTGCCTTGGCCCCCACCTTCCTTTTTATAGCGCTGCATGATGGGGGCCCACCAACCATGATTGGGTTGGGCGCCCCCATCAGGGCGCGGATCGAAGGCCCAAATTGGTCGTTGGGCCAACTTGGTGGAGATCAAGCTAACATTCTCCCCCTTGATCTCACCTTATGACTTAAACTTAAAATACTTATCTCCTTGTCCCATTCCATCACATATTAGCGCATAGAGCGTGCCTCGTCACAACAGTTAGTACCATTGGATTAACAACTACAACACACCTCTTTGTTTTGAAATAGATTCTCTACTAGGCCCTTATTATCTAGGAATCATAGGCTTTCCCATAAACCCATACCAGCTAAGTGTTCTCTGAACATATTGGGTGGTAAGCCTTTTGTAAGTGGATCCGCAAGTATTTTCTTTGTACTTATATGCTCGAGACCAATAGAATGATCCCGGACTTTGTCTTTCACAACATAAAACTTTATGTCAATGTGTTTGGCAGCACCACTTGACTTATTGTTGTGAGCATAATATACTGCTAGCTCATTGTTGCAGTATAACTTGAGTGGCTTATGAATGTCATCGACCACTTTCAACCTGGGCATAAATTTCTTTAGCCAGTTCACCTGCCCATGGCCTCATAACATGCTACAAACTCGGCATACATCGTGGACGATGTAGTGACGGTTTGCTTGTGGTTTTTCCACGATATAGCTCCCCCCTACGAGAGTAAATACATAGCCTGATGTGGATTTTCTATCATCTACATCTTCCGCAAAATCTAAATCTAAATACCCCTCTATATGGAGGGAATCAGATCTTCTGTATGTTAACATAAGACCTATTATGCCTTGCAAATAGCGCAAAGCTTTCTTTACCTCTAGTGTTCTATTACTGAATTACTCTGATATATGCCAAGTATCCCAGTAACAAAAGCTAAGTCAAGGCGTGTACATACTTGAGCATACTGTAAGCTTTCCACAGCTGAAGCATATGGAACTGCTTTCATTCAATCGATCTCATATTGGTTCTTGGGACATTAGAATTCCCCAAAACTATCGTCCTTGACTATAGGACCAGGCGAAGGCTTACATGCATGCATACTGTATTTCTTTAGAATATTTTCTAAGTATGCCTTTTGCGATAATACTAAAACTCCCTTTCTTCTATCTTGGTGAATCTCTATTCCTAAAATGAACGAAGCTTTACCGAGATTTTTCATGTCAAAATTTGAGGACAAGAACTTCTTCGTCTCCAGTAGTAGATTAACATCACTACTAGCGAGTAAGATGTCGTCCACATACAAGATTAGGAAAATGAATTTTCCATTCTTGAACTTTGTATAAATGCAATTGTCCTCTATATTCTCTTTAAACCCAAACTTCCTTATCGTTCTATCAAACTTTAAATACCACTGTCTAGAGGCTTGTTTTAATCCGTAAATGGATTTCTTCAGGCGACATCCCATATGTTCTTTTCCTTTTACGACAAAACCTTTTGGTTATGCCATGTAGACATTCTCATCTAAATCCCCATTAAGGAAAGCCGTCTTTACATCCATCTGATGTAATTCTAAATCGTAATGCGCCACTAACGCCATTATGATTATAAATGAATCCTTGCATGAGACTAGAGAAAATGTCTCATTATAATCTATTCCTTCTCTTTACGTAAAGCCTTTTCCCACAAGTCGTGCTTTAAATCTTTCCACATTCCTTTTGGAGTTATATTTAGTTTTGTAGACCCATTTGCAGCCTCCTATCTTGGTTCCTTTAGGATTTTTTCTAAGTCCCAAACATTGTTGGTCCTCATTGATCTCATTTCATCTTGCATGACTTCATGCCACTTCGATGAGTGAGCGCTTCTCATGGCTTCTTCAAATAAGGTGGGATCACCCTCCATTTGAAATTCTTCACATTTATAGACTTCGTAGTCATCAAGAATGGCTAGTTTTCTTGCTCTTTGAGACCTTATGAGGGCCTCATTAGTTGGCACTTGTTCTATATGGGGCTGTTGTTGCTCTTCCTCATGTGCGACAAACTGGTTCTATAGGATCTTGAAGGACATGTTTCTCATGTTCATTTATTGTTGCCACGGGAGAACTAACAATAGGTGATGTCACTACAGTGTCGTGTACTATTGGTGCAGCAGCAATAGGTAGCGAGGAGAATGACACCTGAACCATCAGAGTGAGCACGTATACCCGCTTCTCCTCAAGGTTAATTTCTCGCGCTACCATGCTCCCCCTGATCATATCATCCTCTAAGAACACAACGTGTCTTATTTCTACAAACTTGGTATGTCTGTCAGGATAGTAGAAATGATAACCTTTTGACTTATCCGGATAGCCAATGAAATGGCAACTGACTATCTTGGAGTCTAGCTTCCAGTGTTTTGGTTAAAAACTTTAGCCTCAGCTGGATAGCCCCACACACGTAAGTGATTAAGTGAGGGTTCCCTTCCTGTCCACAACTCATATGGTATTTTGGGCACCGACTTGCTTAGTACTCGATTGGGAATATGAATGACGGTTTTTAACGCCTCCATCCACAAACTTATCGATAAAGTGGAGTAACTTATCATACTTCTCACCATATCCATTAAGGTACGGTTGCATCTTTCAGCTACTCCATTCTGCTGAGGCTCGCCCGGTGTAGAGTACTAGGCAACTATGCAATTTTCCTGTAAGAACTTTGCAAAAGGTCTAGGAATTTGGCCATATGGGGTAAGTCGACTGTAGTACACCCCCCCACGGTCGGATCTTACTACCTTAATCTTTAAATTGTGCTGATTTTCTACTTCAACCTTAAATATCTTAAATTTATCCAATGCTTCTGATCTTTCCTTAATTGGATAAATATAGCCATAACATGAATAATCATCTGTGAATGTTATAAATGAATCATAACCATCCACACTTTTCATAGGAAAAGGACCACATATATCTATGTGAATTATTTCCAAAATTCCTGCGCTTCATTTGGTGTCTTTCTTTATTTTTTTAACATACTTTCCTTTAATGCAATCAATACATTGTTCTAAATCTAAAAATTCTAATGGCAGAAGAATTGATTTCTTAATCAATCGTTCTATTCTCTCTCTCGAAATATGGTCTAAACGACAGTGCCATAATTTCGATGATACATCATGAACTCTCTTTCGCTTATTTCTTGCATTCATAGATGGGGAGGCATTCTCATTCTCAGTGCTCACAACATTCACATTCTCACAAAGTGATAACAAATAAAGTTTGTCTTGTCGGAAGGCAAGACCAACACACTTATGATTAAACATTATCTTACATTGGCCATTACCAAAATGGCAATCATATCCATCATCATCTAAACGTGAGACACTTATTAAGTTTCTACGCAAAAAGGGTACATAAAGGACATCTGTAAGCTTAAGTACAAAGCCATCATTTAATTCTAATGGGAGTTCTCCAATGGCTTCTACTTCAGCTTTGACTCCATTTGCCACCTTAATGTGTCTTTCTCCTCTTTGCAGGGTCCTCCTCATATGGAATCCCTGTAATGAATTTGCAACATAAATAGTTGCACCTGAATCAATCCACTAAGTAGATTTTGCATAACTTAAATACAAGGACTCATCTACAAATGTAATAATGTCCTCACCTTTTCTGATCAGGTGCTTCAGGAACTCTAGATAATCTTTCTGGTAGTATCTAGTCTTGTGGCACCATCTATAGGTGTCCTTGTCCACTTGAACATAGTTGAATTTCTGATGGTGATCTTTCTGAGGGGCATTTCCTTGTGATTTAGAAGAGGAGCTATTGTCCCACTGAGGTTTCCCTTGTGGTTTAGCATTCTTGTTGTTAAAATTCTTCATTTATTTTCCTTCACATGGTTGACAGAGTCACCATATGAGCTCTTAAGCCTCTCCTCTTCTTGCACACATATGACAATGAGCTTCTCAATGTCCCACTTTATTTGGCTATAAGTTATAATTAACAACAAAAGTCTCATACCCTTTGGGCAAAGATGCAAAAACTAAATGAATTAGGAACTCACCCTTGAGCCCTAAGTCCATTGGCTTGAGCTTAGATGCCGTGTTGCTCATCTTCAATATGTGCTCTCTAATCCCTCCACCAGAGTATTTCTCATTGACTAACTTCTTAATAAGAGTGTTTCATAAGCCTTTGAAGAGCCAGTGAACTGACTCTCCACCTTCTTGAGATACTCAATGGCGGTGGAACATTCTGGGATTGAACCCCTTATTAAATTCTCAATGGAGCCCTTAATCACCATCAAACACTTGTGGTTTAAACTATCCCACTTCGCACGATCAAGGTCGTACTTCATTCTCACTTCTGCATGGTCACGCTGTCGAGTAGCAAAAGCTGCATTAGTCTCATTTGCTTCCCTCACCAGATCCACTGGCTCAGTGGGACACGAAGAGATAAGTGCTAGATCATTGTCAGACAGCGCAAGTGCTATCTCAAGCTTCTCTCACCATACATTATAGTTGCTTCCATTGAGAGGCGGAATGGATGAGATAAACGTCATTGGGTTGTAGCCTGAAACAACGTCATAGAAAGTGAGAAACAGTTGACATAATAATTGCATGCTGTAATTTGATGTTGGTCAAAATTAAAACATACAATATGCTTCTACATTAATTCTACATCACTGTTGGGCAGAAATAGAACTAATGCATGGAAAAACTCATAAATAAAAATTATAATATTGCTATTATCAACGTTGATAAGAAAATAAAAATATCATAATCCAACTTAACCAAAAAAGTCATTACTCCTCCAATTAAAATTTCCTGTTGGTTCAAGATTAATTAGAGGATAGACTTAAAACATAGCAGCGGAAACATAAAAAAAAATACATTTTCAGGAGCATTATGTACTGATCTACTCTCTAAACAATATACACGTTGGTGCAAAATGAATAGAGGTTTAAACATGCAAAATTGAATAAAACATCACATAAATGCTTCTGAAAAATATAAACGAAAATCGTAAAGCATACTGTGCATTTGGGCCAGCAGAGCAGCAGCCCACGGCCTAGCAGCGAAAAACCCATGGCCCAACAGTGCCTGCGCGCGCGGCGCCTCCCCCGTGCCCAGGACGCAACCTGGGCCTAGGTCGGGATTTCACCTCCCCGCCTGGGCCGAAATCGATCCGGTCGCTGTCAGCCATTGGATGCGATCAGACGGACCTCCGCGCATTTTGCCAGATCAAAACCCCCGGCCGGCCATGCTTCCCCAGAACCCTAACTCCATTTCTTTCCTTCACGCGGCGAGCCAAGCGGCAACGAGCACCACTGACGGCCTGAGAAGGATGGCGGCGCCACCGCAGGCCCTTTCACCGACGCGCGCGTTCAACCACGGTTAAGCGCGCCACCGTCGAGGGGTCCTGCACGCGCGCGATGCGTCGTCGAACTAATCTTCCCGTGTGGCGGTGGAGCGGCGGCTTGGGCTCATCTCCCCACACGGTGGCGGTGGCACGCACGCCAACGAGGAGTTATTCGTTCATCTCCTTCTTTATTCTTCTCGATTTCTATCCCAAGAACTAGATCTACACCTAGAATAGGCTCATCTGATACCATTGTTACAATCTTAGGATCAACCAGGAGTAGATCAGCGGGTAAAAACTTCCTTAGCAGTAGTAAAACATCGACTCACAACCTAGAACCGGTAGATCTAAAAGGAAAAAGGGGAGAAGGAGAGAGGGAAAGCGTTACTGATCGTCGAAAGGCTTTGGCGGAGGAGGACGATGTAGCCATGGCGAAGGTATGGTGCAGCCTAGGTCAGTGGTGAAGTGGTAGCAGTGGAGTCCGACGGCGGAATCGAAGTCGGTCGTAGTACAGTGGCGGCGCACGGCGTGGTGGCGGAGCTTCCCGTCGCTGTCAGCGCTGCCCTCTCGATCGGACTAGGGGTTAGGATGTCGGTGGGAAGTTGGCGGCTACGGTGAACCTCGTACCCTGTGCCCTGGCCCCCACCTTCCTTTTTATAGCGCTGCGCGACGGAGGCCCACCAACCATGATTAGATTAAGCGCCCCCGATCAAAACACGAATCAAGGACCCAAATTAGCAGTTGGACCAACTTAGTAGAGATGAACCTAACATAACATAGACCACCCACACATAGAGCTTGATAGAGCGACCCGAGTCTGCCGTAGAGATGACGCAGGGGTCACGCCCAAGCTGGATCCGTCCACCTGCCTTAAATTTGACATTAATCTCGACACTGGGCCGACCTGGGTCTGTTTCTCGGACAAGTTGGGCCACGCCACTGTGAAATAAGGGTAGTCCCAATGCTAGAAACTACACGTAGTTTCTATACCTATTAATTTCCATAGACACTACATATAGAAATCATAGCCTCAATGGATAGTTTTTACGGAACAATTTTTTATCCAATCACATACATTCTCTCTTCATTCTCCATCAATCACATTCCTTCGTGTCTTGGTTCTCGTGTAGACATGGTTTCTAACTTAGACCCGGTTTCTATGATTTTTGCTCTCTCTCTTCACTAACTACATTGCCACATCAGCAAAGCGCTTATGTGGCAGTATAATTAATGTCCATAGAAACTACGGTGATTTGTGCATTGGGAGTGCCCTAAGGGTCCCGTTCGACCGTCGGTGTGCACGGGCAGCGAACAATCACGGCCGGCGCCCAACGGGAGAGCGAGGCGGCGGCGAGCGATTAAGGAGGAGATCGAAGCGGCAAAAGGAAGAGCAAGCAGTCGAGAGGATGTCCCTCCGGTCTCTCGGTTCCCTTCTCACACGATGGTTGTTGTCACGAGGGAGTGGGATCTCCCCTGCGCAGGCGAAGGCACTAGCGCCGGCGGCAGCGGCAGGCATGCTAGCACGCCCTCTCCACTCACCCGTGAGTTTAGTTCACCCAGGTGGCCAGGTCAAAGCGCTTTCTCTCTTTAATTTGCGCTCGCGGCTCATTTTGCTCGTCACGATGCAGAGGGATTTCGCTCTTGGTCATGGCGCAGGCGCAGGCGCTTATGGTGGTGTAGCCGCGGCTGCGTTAGCTGGATTGGTTGGAATTCTGTATCTCACGAAAGGTGTAGATGAGTCAGTTATGAAATAGTCTTCAAATTCCTCGCCTTTTGTTTAAATTTCGCCCGTTGTTCATACCTATATCTGTGCGTACCTATTACCTATAGCCGGCGAGGTGACTAAGGAGTTAGTGGCTGGGGAGGAAGCAAAGAGACAGTTGGCTGGGGTGGAAGCCAGGAAGCAAGGGGCCATATCAGAGGCAGAAACCAAAGAGCACAATGGTAACGACTTCTCCTTGGAGGAGTACCTTGCTGAGATGACGAAGATAGCTGCTGCGCAGAAGAAGGCTCGTTACGAAAGGTCTTGCAAGAAGGCTGTCAAGGAGGTGACAAACAGCGTAGCCATCAGGGACGAGGCGGCCATGAAGGCACGGTTCGAGGAATGGATCAGAGAGTATGGAAAGAGATACAAAAGCAAGGAGGAGAAGGCTCGGCGCTATGAATTGTTTAAGGCTTTTGCGAATATGGTGGACAAGGCAACCGCACAGGGTGGAGCGGTCTTCGTCACAAACCATACCGCGGACTGGACCGAGGAAGAGTGCCAGTGTCTGTATGATAGTGACGTTGACTGGGATGACTACATTGCTCATATCCGGTCTTTGATTGATAAGAAGAATGCCAAGACCAAGAAGGCTAGCAGGGACTGACAGTGTGGTATGTTGTTAATTTTCGTCTTTGATCCAATGATTAACGATAGGTTCATTAAATTAGTTTTGAGTTGGTTTAAAAAAAATAGTTCTGAGTAAATATTTTTTATTAAGGGCTAAATGATCACATAATCTGAAGATAAGAGGCAATAAATATATTTCACAATTCTGATTTGGTTGCTAGTATAGCAGGCTAGCATGTTGGATATATTTCACAATTCTGATTTGGTTGCTACTTTGCTAGTATAGTAGGCTAGCATGTTGGTTAGTTTGGGTGTTTATAAGAATTCTTGTATTAAAAAAAGATAGGCTCACAATTTGAAATGACAAATCGTTTTTTACATGATAAATTTGGAAATTGTGCTCCAGATATACCCTATAAGAAAGAGAGGCAGAGCATCACAGATCACACGGAATTGCTTAGAACATAGTCAGACCTTAAAGGCATTTAGTAACCAATTGTTCTTTTTGGCTCCTTCGTTTTGTTTATTTTAACTAAGTTTTAAGTAGTATCTCATTGATCAGTTTTCTCTTCTACTCTTCTTTTCTGATAGTTTTTTTTTGTATTTTCTTTGATTATCCATTCAGCATGAGATTCTTGGTTCTAGTTGATAGCCATGATGGCATGATAGTGGAATTCTGATTTACAATCACTTAATTGTTTGTATATGTCAAAACACTGTTTTCATTATGCCAGTTAGTTGAGGTTATATATTGTGTGTGATGTATGCTCTGTATAGTGTACCACATGCAGCTAATGAGTTTGCTGATAATTTGCTTTATCTCTGATCCAAATTCTTTGCTAACTTATCTAGACAAAAAAAGGTCTACATTGTTGACATATATCATATCATGCAGAACTCAACCTATTCTAATGTTTCAACACCTTCATTGTTTTAACATTTGCGCTTTCAAATGAGCTCGTGAATTTATCCAGGGATTACCCAAATATATCCAGTTAAAAGTTATTTAACATTTCAGGCGGTATGTTATCATTTCTTAGTTGATGAGTTTATCTAGAGACTGTAAATTAATTGTAAATGGAAACATTGTTATAAGCTTACTAAGCAATTGGAATTATTCTCACCTTCACTACCGTCTGTCCTACAGTCTCACCTCTATATACTTCATTAAAGCATGTTTAACAGGGTGCTCAGACATCTCTAATATCATTATCATAGGAAACATAAAGTGACTCAACTCCTCCACCATCCTTGAAGGATTGTTGCTCCCTCATGAAAAGACTGATAATGTAATCAGGGAAATTTTACTTGGCAATGGAGCACATTGTTACAAGAATTAAATATACCATGTGCCATGCAATTTCTAGGTCATGTAGGCAAAGTAAACATTAATCTATGTCAACCTATCCAGTAGAATTCAATTGTAACATGTAATTTCTAGGTCATGTGGCATGTAATTTTACATGGCAAAGTAGAACAACATTACAAGAATTAAATATAGCAAGGCCAGAGCCAGATCCATGGCAACTGCGTTGAAGACGTGATGATCAGTGCTCACTCTTGCTTAATAATCTCCCTAAATCCCGAGCTCAAAACTGTTCAGATTTAAACAATCTTAAAATTTGAGCTCCTTTATAAACAAAGACAACTCCCCTGCTCTCTTGAAACATGAACTTACATTATTGGTCTGCATATTGTTTATTCCTAGCATATTTGCCCGTTGCTTATGAACACATTCACTAGGAAAATCATGACATCTAAGTTGTTGAGTCTCGAGATATGACATGATAAGAGCAGTTCAAAAAAAAAACACACAAGAGAAGGCTAATTCATTTCTAAGTAAGCACTTGGGGATTTTAATTTGAAAAGCTTAAAAACAAATATATAGTTAGACAACTCCTCGATGGTGAGAAACCACATACCAAAGCCATGTGATCTGCATGCTATAAACCCCTACATATGCTACTTGTTTCTGCATTGAGCTTTGTCCAATTGTTGTGACCCTTGCTAGATTCTTTTCTTGTTTTTAAAATTGAGATCATGAATACTCCACCAAAAATAAGCTATACTTCTACACTGAAAGTAAGCAAAACATGCCATCCGTCCATCTACTATACATTCAATAAATAAAATACCCCATGATGCCAGTTGATTACCCTCCAAATATGTATTCAAAAGGGAGAAAGGCATAAGCTATGCAAAATAGGTTAAAGTAACATGCTCCAATCAAAACAAGGAAAAACATTCCTTTCAGCATTAAAAAAAGAGAAGAAAGAATGAGAAAAGATGGCCACTCTCTCCAAAATAAAAAGAGGGGAAGATCATACCCAAAAAGAAGTATTTCATATAGTCTTCATGCACCACCCACTTATCCACACACTTGTATATCTAGATTTGATTGTATGACTAGTTTTTCTCCAACAGAATCTATTTTTTTTACTTTGCAAAACATGTGATGCAAGTACGCCTCATGATTCCATACATTGAACTCCACAACCTTTTAGATGGTAGGATCAAGAAGAGGCAATACAAATATGCCTTGGTAAGGGGTGATACATCTTTGAGCGATTCGAGAGAACCATTTGAGGAGTTGAAAAGGCTAGACACTATAAAAAGTTCACATCTTTAGGTATGTCGTCGAATAACTTATATGCTAGCTTCATATCAATAAGGTCATGATCTTTACCTTAGCCCTAAAACTTTACTCTAGGACGAGCAAATGGCAAATTGTGGAGGAGCTTGTTGATGGAGCGAAATGAGAGGGGTGAAATGAAGAGGAATGAATAGGAAACCTTGCGTACTCACTAAGTTTCTAATATCTAAAAAGCAATCAACCACGCTTTATGACTTTGGGATGGATCATTAGTATCACGTTAATGATGTGTGGAGGAAAACTAGGAACATGCTGAAAGGAAAGAATCCAAGAAGAAATAAATCAAGGAAACAATATGCTTGCCATCTCTAGGCTAAGGAAGTGAGAATATCACGGGGTTTTTGGTTTACGGAAATAATTGAGATGGGACAAAATTTGGATGGGGAGGAAAACTAGAGGGAGAGAGGAGGTAACTAAAACAAGAGTGGGAGAGAGGAGCGTAACGTGGGAGAGGCAAAACGTATTGGAGCAAGCACGGAACTTTGCATAGTTTCTCTACACTACTAATAAAAACAGAAGAGGTCGTCCACACCTTTGCTCCGCCCCCTCTGATCCGTGCGACGCCCAACGGATTAGAATGTTTGCACGTGGTATACTCATCCATCTCTACCCCCTATTCTAGGCACCTCTCTCTCTCTCTCTCTCCCTCATTTCCCACTACCACAAAAAAGATTTTAGAAGACAAGCGTCCTGATTAACAGAGGCTGGCAAAAAGTGAAGCGGACTCCAAAAATAGATAACATTTTCAGATATCGTCACACCATCCTCCGTGTGACGAGCGACGCAGGCTCCGTCGCGTTCATATGCTGCGGGCTCGTGTGTTCCTCAGCCTCCTCCGTGTGTTGGAGCAGGGCGGCAGGTCCGTCAAGACTGTCGGGATGACCATCATCAATGGCCTCACAATGGGATGAGACTCGATGTTTTGGTGTTTTGGTGCTGCAATGACCGGCATCATTTTGTTAGAATTGATCTCATCCGTCTTGACCCAACGGTCGAGACGGACCCCTTGACCGCGTCCTGATCGGGGACGTCCAGCCATCTCGTGGCTAGTGGGCCCCCGTCGCACAGTGCCTATAAAGAGGAGGTGGGGCAAACGGCACATGGTACGAGGTTCACCGCCGCCACAGCCCCACTGTCCTAACCCTAATCCGATCCAGAGGGTGGCACTGCCAGCGGCGGGAAGCGCCACTGCCTCCACCACCACCGCCGGTCTCCACCGCTACTCCGACCGTCGCTGCCTAGTGCAGAGCTTCACCAACAAACCATTGAAGGCAGGGAGCTCCTCCGACGGTCAGATGCTCCTACATCTCCCTCTCTCTCTGTTATCTACTCCCTCTGAATCTCAAAGTCACTGATTATCCTAAATAGAAAAGAACTCACCCACTGGATCCACACCTAGACGATCTAAAGAAGTTAACAATGGCATCAGAGCTTGGTTCTCTAGTATGTGGATCCGGATCGGGGCAAAGAAAAGAAGAAGGAAAAGAAAAAGAAACGAACTTCGGTTCGGAGGAGAAAATGAAACCCTAAAGATATTGTACGGTCTGGGGAAGTTTTCCCCACCACCGTCATTACCGCCTCACGCGGGATGGAGCACCCGCCGCCGGTTTGCTGACGCGCGGGAAGAGATGGATTAGATCCTTTCGGATCTGAGCATACAGACTAGGTTTTTCCCTAAATCCGTGAAAACTCATGGGGAAGAAGAACAGTGAATCAAATCGGCCCTAACCCTAACTTGCCGAAACCCTAACCCTAATTCCAATCCCCGTCCCCAAATCGGATTGGATCCGAGTAGAAAAGGAGAAACACAGAAGGGGGAAAAGAAAAGCAAGGCCGGTGGCTTACCTCACCGCTGCCATCTCCGCCGTCGTGCGGGAAAGACCGGACCGCGCCGGTGTTCGTCGCCGAGATGCATCCGCGCGGGTACGGGTACAGGGAGCCGACACAGAGCCGCTTGACGGCGGCGCGCTCTCCCGATGGGGAGCGCGCTCGCCGGCAAGAGGGCCTGCGGTGGCGCCATCTTCGTCTTCTCCTCCGGCGCGGCTCGCTGTTGCTCGAGATGTGTCGCGCTGCTGAGAGAGAGAGACGCACGAGAAAGAAAGGAAGGGGAGCCGGACAAGCTCGGTCGGCACCACCCCTCATCGGCGCCGACGGACACCACGGCTGCCGCCGCTGTCGCGTGCGGCGCGAGAGAGAGAAGGGGAGGGAAGGAATGAACTAGGGTTTTTAGGGGAACGGCGGCCGCGGGTGCCTTTTGATCCTCCGCTGGGCGCGGACGGCCGTCCGATCTCCATCGACGGCTGAGCACGGTCGGGCCGAATAGAGCCCAGGCGGGATGCCACTTTCCCGGCCCAGGCCTAGGTTGCGGCCTGGGCGCGGGTGCGCGCTGCGCGAGCGGCTGCTGAGCCGAACAAGAGATCAGGCCTTCGGGCCAAGCAGGCCTCCGGGCCAAATGAACAAGAAGGAGAATTTTTCAGTTTATTATTTTATTTTTTTCAGAAGCTATTTTGAATGAATAAAGTTAAGTTTAAATGTTTTATCTCTACTCAAATTTGATCCAACGTGATAATTTGTTTAGAGAACAGATGAGTAAAGTAAAATGCTTCTGAAAAGTAGGAAAAGAAATTTTGTCAAGTTTCCGCTGCAAAGTTAAAGGTTAATTGTCTTCTAATTTGAAGAGCAGTTATAGTTATTCAGTAAATGATGAAAAGTTTATCCTCCAGTTAAAATTAGAACCAACTAGAAATTTTTTAATTGGAAGAATAGTCGGTTGATAGTTAAGATAAATTATAATATTGTTATTTTCTGACCAACGTTGATGATAACAATATTATAAGTTTATTTATGAGTTTAAGTTTAAAGTTAAATTATGGTATTGTTATTTTCTGACCAACGTTGATGATAACAATATTATAATTCTATGTGTTTTATGTTTAAAGTTTAAATCTCTGATGAATTTTGCATCAAAGTGACCAATTTTCAGAGAATAGATAAAGTTCAAGGAATGCTCTTAAACTAGATAAATGTATTTTCATGTTTCCGCTGCAATGAAGTTAATTGTCTTCTAATTAAATTCGAACCAACGGGAGAATTTAATTTTGAGGAGCAGTTCTATGTTTACAAGATTATTGAATTTCTATACGTTAATTTCATTTCTGCCCAACGGTGATGTGGAATTAATGTAGAAGAATGATGTTTTATTCTATTTCTGCCCAACGGTGATATAGAATAGAACATAAAGTTTTCAAAGTTTAATGAGCATTATTGTTGAATATTTTTCAGACAAAAGACCTACATGCTTTCATTCTTGAAGGCAGAAAGAGAAATGAGCTGGGTACTTGTAACTCAGATGATGAAATGCCTAAGGGCAAGTTATGTATGAAAGAATGCCATTGGTTAAGGGACTGTGTTCTCTTTAAAGAATGGCTTCAAAAGAAAAGAATTCTAGGATATTGATCCAAGAAAAGAGATAGATCAATGAGAGTCTTCATTGAGAAATGTCTTTTATGTACTCTCTGTGGAGAAGAATTTTTTTTTTGTTTCACTTATGAGAGTTGTAAAAGTCATATACATTAAACATGTGTGTTAAAAGAATATTCGGATTTATTTCTAAATTTGATGATTGAACACGAGCCAATCCTGGCAATTATGTCCGTTCAAAGGAATAGTACCCGCATGGCGGGAAAAGTTTGAGAAAATACCCGCATGACGGGGTACATGGAGAGAAGTTTGGGATAGCTCTTATGCTATTCTAGTATTTACCGTACACTCTGATTGTGTCATGGTCATAAGTACTCAATGAGTTTGAGAACAAAAGAAAGTTGCATGTGAACCAAGAGATAAGAATGATATGCAAGTGTGACTTGCAGAAGTATTGATAATAATAGACTATATTGAGTTTTGAAGTGTAATGAGGAAAATATACTCCCATACAAATTTTGTTTGCATGCTGTAATCATGTGGATGAAGTAAGTAATCAAAGTTTCCTCATTCACAAGAGTTCTGAATGTTTCAAAATTATGGTAGAAAAGTTCATACCACATTTCGAGGGGGAGAAATGTAAGATTAATTAAGAAAAACAATTAAGAAAGATACTTCCCCATACTTCAAATAATGCAATGCATACTATGCATTGAAGGTAAAAGTGATCTATAAAAGATGATTGTGATCGTTGAGGGAGTAAGACGGTCATAATAACGATACCCCTAAAGTAAAGAAATAGCTAAATTCCTGGACCTTTTTATAGCTCCGATAGGAAGATAGCATAGTCAGCTAGTATTTATACTGGATGACGCCATATGAATTTTTAGCTGATTAAACCCAAAATAAGAAATTTGAAGATACACCATCTTTACTGAAGATGGAGAAATCTGGGGGAGCATGGTATGTAGATACCTAAGGCTTGAATAGAAATGGGATTACATATCCACTACAGTGTTTATTAGAGCAACAAATTGCTTTATACATGCTGATGTTGTATGACATATACAACACCAGATGTTAGCTCTTAAAGAAGATGAATAAGTAAACAAAGATCTTATGATACGGGAGGCTATAGAACATTTGCCTTTTGGCAATAAAGAGCAACAATAGCCCCATACGAAAGAAGTGCCACGAGGCCCAAGAAGGTCTCAAAGAATAAGAAAGAAATTCAAATGGAGGATAATTCCACCTCATTTGAAAAGCCATGAGAGGGCGTTCACTCATCTAAATGGCAAGAAGTAAAGGAAGATGAAATACCAACGATGTTTGGGACTAAGAAAAATTCCCAATGGAGCCAAAACAGTAGGCTGTAATGGGTCTACAAGACAAAGATGACTCCAAAGGGAATATAGAAAGATATCAAAAGGGAATATTGAAAGCTATAAAGCGTCACTTGTGGTGAAATGATTTACACAAAGAGAAGGAATAGATTATAATAAGCATGCAATGATTCTTTTAGAATCATAATGGTGTTAGTGGCACATTATGATTTATAGTTACATCAAAAGGATGTAAAGACACATTCCTCAACGGGGATTTGTATGGAAAAGTTTACATGGCATAACTCAAAAGGTTTTGTCGTAGAAGAAAAAGAACGTAAAGGGATGTTGCCTAAAGAAATCTATTTATGGATTAAAGCAAGCTTCAAGACAGTGGTTCTTGAAGTTTGACAGTACAATAAGAAAGTTTGAGTTTTAAAGAGAATGTAGAGGACAATTGTATTTATGCAAAGTTTAAACATGGAAAATTTATTTTCCTAATCCTGCATGTGGGTAGCACCTTACTCGCTAGTAGTGGTGTTAATCTACTGTTGGAGAAGAAGCCGTTCTTGTCCTTAAGTTTCAATAAGAATGGTCTTGGTAAAGCATCATTCGTTCCAGGAATTGGAACTTATCGAGATAAAAGGAAAAGGGGTATTAGAACTGTCTCAAGTGTATACTTAGAGAAGATTCTAAAGAAATAAAGTATATATGTGAGTAAACTTGCGCCTGTTTCTAAAGTAAAGAGTAATAGTTTTCGGAACTTTCAGTGTTCCAAGAATGATTATGAGATCGATCAAAAGGACGTCCTATATGCTTCAGCTGTTGGAAGCTTAATGAATGCTTATAAGCAAGAACTTACCCTGACATAGTTCATGTATCCGGGATATTTTGGCAGAAGTCCAGTCCAGATATAGATCACTGGAATGGAGATGAGAATGTTTTGCAATTGTGCAAAGATTTATAGGCCTCATGGTGAGTAAGAAAGAATAAGTACTCTCAAATAGTTGTGGGTACAAATGTTAAATTTTGGCGAGATGTTTAGTGAAACCCACATAGTAGCTAACACTCGCAGTTGGAGTTTTATTGTGGAAAAGCTCCAAAAAAACAGTTGTGGTGTCATCAAGGATGCATACCCACAGTATAGCTTGATATGAGGCTTAAAGGACAGGCGAAGTGGTTAAAAGAACTTACACCCGGAATTGATAATGGTATACAACAGCAATAACCATTTAAGTAGTTCGCTCATATAACAACGGGTCAAGTGTGCTGCCAAACACATTGACGATAAAGTTGTACGTTGTGAAGGAGAAAGTCCGGAATCATACTAAAAATATTGAACATAAAAGTAACAAGCAAGTGCTTGCGGATCCGCGTATAAAAGGCTTACCACCCAGTGTGTTTAGAGAACACACAGTCGACATGGGTTTATGGTGTAGCCTATGTTTTCCGGACAATAAAGGGCCCAAAGTTAAAGAATCTGTTTCAGAAGAGAGATGTGTATTGTAGCTGTTAAGTCTATCGGCGATTGACCGTGACGATGAAGCATGCTCTATACACTAATCTGTGATGGAATAAATAAAAGCGAAAGGGATTAAAGTCAAAGTTTAAGGTTAAAGTATGAGTTGAGATCAAGGGGGAGAATGTTAGAATTGATCTCATCCGTCTTGACCCAACGGTCGAGACGGACCCCTTGACCGCGTCCTGATCGGGGACGTCTAGCCATCTCGTGGCTAGTGGGCCCCCGTCGCACAGTGCCTATAAAGAGGAGGTGGGACAAACGGCACACGGTACGAGGTTCACCGCCGCCACAGCCCCACTGTCCTAACCCTAATCCGATCCAGAGGGTGGCACTGCCAGCGGCGAGAAGCGCCACTGCCTCCACCACCACCGCCGGTCTCCACCGCTACTCCGACCGTCGCTGCCTAGTGCAGAGCTTCACCAACGAACCATTGAAGGCAGGGAGCTCCTCCGACGGTCAGATGCTCCTACATCTCTCTCTCTGTTATCTACTCCCTCTGAATCTCAAAGTCACTGATTATCCTAAATAGAAAAGAACTCACCCACTGGATCCACACCTAGACGATCTAAAGAAGTTAACACATTTTTCTTGTGTATTAATTGGTACTGATGATCAGCTATTTAACGAAACAAACAAACATCTATTCATCACCTATATGCGCGCGGCACGAGCGCCACAACCACAACTCCACAAGTGAAGTGATCACGCAAGAGCCACGCAGGACTCGGACGTGCCTGCCTCCGTATGAACGAAACGCATGCGTAAGGCTTATTACATTCGTGCAAATGTGCAAAAGCTAACTACCTTGGCAAGGCGATGGAGAAGAAGCCCAGCAGGCATTACAGGCCGTGCGTGGTGGCTTGAGCCTCCACCAGCAGGATGCGCTCGCGGCCGCACCGGGCGAGCAGCACGCGCGAAGGATGCAGCCTGCAGCATGGAGCAGCCATGCGCATGTCCCATCCCGTCCTGTTCTTCCGCTAGGGGAATGAATTAGCAACTTCAATTCACATAAATTCCAGTGGCAACGAAGGAATTAGCTCTCCAGGTAATACTGATGATGCAGAAGCAGCTCAGATATGTACTACTACTGAAGACCTTGAGGTAAAAAATGCTATTAATATAATGATCAAACATTACTTAAAGGTACTACCTTTGTAGGTACATGAACACATATCACAAATAAATTAATCCCTGGGACCAGAGTGTGTATTCGACACAATGAACTTGGATACAGTAAGAAACCCATCTGAAACAGGGACGTCCAACCAAAAATGTTGACACATAGATATTAACTCTTTTATTAATGTACACAGGTGATGAAAAATGAAGACACGGACAACAGATAAGAACGTCATATAAATGAAGAAACACAAGTGAGCAATCAAGACCAAGACCAGTACAGGAGCAATGGATTATCAGAAGATATAGAAATATTCTTAGAAAATGAAAATTCTATAGAAGACCAAGGACTACCAGAACCAATAAACAGCAAGTATATTCCTGAAGTTGGTATGCAATTCAATAGCTCAGATGAGGCAAAACATTTCTGCAATGAGTATGCTTATATGTCAGGATTCTCTATGGTTATTGCTAGCACTTATCGGACAATAAACAAGAAGAGGAACAATGAAATAACAAAAATTGCCTTGAAGTGCAACAAATAAGGAAAGATAGCTGAAAAGGATCAAGAAATAGAGTACTCAATTGTTCAGGAAAGGCAGACTAGTGTGATTGCAAAAACAAGATGTAAATGCACAGTTATAGTTAAGGAAGACAATGGTGTTTGGAAATATCATCTACCACTCTCGATCACAACCATCCACTAGGACCTCATTCAGAAACAAAGTTTCTCAGAACGCACAAGTACATGTCCACTGAAGAGAAAAATATGATAAGGACTCTAAAGAAAGTGAATACTCCTACTAGGAATATGGTTGCAATTCTATCATATATGAGAGGAGGTCGAGCAAACCTCTCTTATGATGACAAGGATGTGGAAAATTATAGTTACAAGGTGGGCAGGGAGCGTACTATGAATGATATGACTCAAATGCTTCAGTACTTCAGTGACCAACAAGCAGAGAGTCCTGGGTTTTACTATTCTGTAGACATGGACAATGATTACAAGGTCAGGAACATCTTTTGGGAAGATGCAGAAGCAAGAGAGTATTACACAACATATGGAGATTGCATAAGTTTCGACACAACATTCCTAACCAACAAATATAATCTACCTTTTGCTCTATTAGTTGGTGTTTCAGCATATGCAAATACCTATATTTTTGCTTGTGCTTTCCTTGGAGATGAAACAGCTGACACATTCAGCTGGGTGTTTGGTCAATTCCCAGGATGGTGCAATGAGGAAGGCAATAGGTTTGATGTTTCCAGGAACAACACACAGAAACTGTTGGTTTCATGTGAAGAAAACACTGGAAGAAAAAATGGTGATCGAGGGTTCGTATGAAGAGATGAGGGACATATTAGACAATTCATTAATGGAAGCAGAGTTTGAGCATTTGTGGCAGAAGATGATGACAGATTTTGAACTTCATCACATCAAACATCTAAATGAAATATGGGAGAAGAGGAAGAGATTCATCCCAGTGTATTTCAAGAACAATTTCTTCCCATTCATACAGAGTACAGGGAGAAGTGAAGGGATAAATGGTGTGTTCAAAAGAGGGGTTGGACCACAATATAGTTTGATGAGATTCATAAATGAGTTCCATCGAATTTCAGACACAATACAAAACAGAGAATACAGGATGGACTACCACACAAGAAACAGAAACAGGAAAGAGCTATGGTCAAAGTACTACATGGAAGAACAAGCCCATGATTTGTACAAGGCAATATTTGTCAAATTCCAACAATAACTAAAGGAAACAACAACTCTATGTGTAGATGAAATTAAAAAAAGGGCAGACCCAGTGCCAGAGGCTCCCACATGGGTGGGGTCTAGAGAAATGTGTAGATGAAATTGATGACAAAAAAAAACCTATGAAGTATACACAAACCCAAATCAACATAGGCAACCACACAGATCAGGGGTTGCACACGAGATGCACGCTGCCCCATCCCCTTGAGCAGAGTGGTCGACAACAGCGATGACGACAAGCCAGATGTGTCAGTTGATAGTTCCAGACCGAATCGATACAACTAAAGTTCTCGGACTACATGGGGACCCAATAGGACTACCTTATGACACGAACATTGTTTAGGTACTTAGATGTGTGTTTTGAAAGGTAGAGACTGGGATAACATAGCGACACAAGTTTAGGGAGCGTAGTTGACTTTACTCTAAGAGAAGAATACCATGTACACAAGTTACTTGAACAAACACCATAGAAGCTACTGAATCCAAAACTGGCAGCACAGGTGGAAGGTGGGGCCCCCACCCTCACTTGTATTCCATTTTCATTTGAGTCCTAGTAACCACACAAAACTTTGCAGAGCCCCAGCTTCACCAGCACAACACTGCCACACATCTACATATACACTAGCAGTGACGGACCTAGGTTTTTACCTCTGGGTATGCGCAGCAAAAAAAATTCTTATGCAATTCGGTAAACCAAAAAAAATTCATATGCAATTTTTTTTACATTAAAAATTTCTACCTATCTCTATGACTGGCGGACCCCAGGGTATGCGGTGGCCCACCTTGCATACACTGTAGGTCCGTCCCTGTACACTAGTACAGTAATAGTTAACAGAGGCAGGCACCCCACCTGCCTCTAAATCAACACCTATGTAAATGGATGTTTCCAAAGGTGGTGCTCCATATCTGCCTCTGTTAATAAAAAAAATAAAATAGAAAGCTAGCCTAGTGCATCCAACCAGGTCGGTTTGGGCCTTGATCTAGGTCACTAGGGCATCGTCGTGGTGTCAATATGCAGCCTGTTCGGCTGGGGATGAAACGATCGTATATGATCGTGGATTATTACTGCTGGCTGGTTTGGTGTGAGAGAAAAATACTGTTCTGGCTGAAAATTTACGATCGTTTACGACCAAGCGAACAGACTGTGGTCACCGCCATGCCGTCTTGCGTCCCTGCCTCCACGTAGACTTCTAAGTCCATGCCACCATGTCTCCCCACCTCCACAAGGACCTCTTTGTCCATGTCGTCGCGACGCCTATGAAGCCTGTGAAGTGGGAGGGAGCTAGAGAGATAGAGAGAGCAAGGTTTTGAGCACCGATGGTCTTGAGGTTGAGAGAGTAGAGGGAAGGGAAGGGCTCACTCGGCGGTCATGCTCATGCAGGAGAGGTCCTTGCACTAAGAGATACACAGCCTCCTTGTTAAGATCCACCACCTCCTCACGCCTTCTCTTGCCCCGAGATCTATCGTTCCAAATTGTAAGTCGTTCAAGCTTTTTTTAGATACGTAGCATTTGTTATGCACCTAAATATACATTGTCTAGATACGTCATAAAAGGTATGTATTTAGAAAAGCCAGAACGACATAAATTTGAAATGGAGGGAGTATATAATATAATGAGAATGGCCATCTATGAACCCAAGGCTGCAACCTCTAATGCTCTTTTACTTCTAGCCTGTCGGGCGAGCAATTTATCCTAAAACCACTACTACAAAAAAAACGTTTGTAGCAATGGGATAATTTTTTTTTTGTAGGGGCGGCTGGTGATGGAGCCGCCCCTACAGTGACGTGCTCAGAACCCAGGAGACCAGCCGCCCCTACAAATGGGTCGGATTTGTAGGGGCGGCTCACTCACCAGCCGCCCCCGGTGTTTCTATTTATAGGGGCGGTTCCTGAATTAGCCGCCCCTACAAATATTTTTTAATTTATTTTAATTACTAATTCTATAATTCATTCATATATAAAGAAAACAATATAAATTTATATATTAGTTTTTTTATTATATATATAAATATATGTATATATAAACAATTTTGTTATATATATATAATTCTATATTTTCTTCTTTACAAAAACAATATTTTAAAATTTTAAAATTTGAATTTCAAAATAGCTAATAAATTTTAGGACAATAAATGACCACAAATGAAAATTTTATAAACATCAAAGTTGTAGAACTCATCAAGATGTACAACTTATATTTTGGTCATCTTTTCATTTGATAAAATTTAAAAAGTTTAAATTTTAGATTTCAATAAATGGCAACTTCAAACAAGATTTTGAAACCTTAAATAATTTCAAATAAGAAAGTCATAAACATAAAAGTTATTGAACACATTACTATCTACAACTTTTATTTTAATCATCTTTTCATTTGACTAAATTTGTATAGTTCAAATTTTGAATTTTAATAAATGGCAATTTCAAACAAGATTTTGAAACCTTAAATGATTTCAACTACAAAAGTCGTCAACATAAAAGTTGTTGAAATTATCACTATCTATAACTTTTATTTTGATCACTTCTTTATTTGATAAAGTGTTAGTAAACAGTGTTCATAAATTCACATATCACATATAGTTTCACGAACTATATGAGAGACATGTTGATTTGTGAACAATGTTTACTATCACTTTGTCAGATGAAGAAATAACTAAAATAAAGTTATAGATCTTGATGCGTTATACATCTTTGGTATTCATCACTTTTTCAGCTGAAATCATTTGGTGTTTTAAAATCTTGTTAGAACTTGTCATTTTTTTAAATTTGAAAATTTGAATTGCTTAAACTTTGTCAAACGAAAATAAATACCTACAAATCGCCCCTACATACCGCCTAGAGAAACCATAGACTCTATTACCATCAGTAGATTGGCGGAGGGGCCATCAAGACAAGTGACATCTTGGAAAACTTATAACCAAAATAAAAGAGATATGTGAACTTGACTATGGAAGGGATATAACGGTGGCCCTGTTTCGATGTCGCTGGATTAAACAACATCAACTGAACGAGATCGGATTGAGAGTTCTAGACCTCGAGAATCTAGGCTACCAAGATGACCCTTGAGTGCTCGCTTCACGTGTTGCATAAGTTTTCTATATGCCTGACCCATAAAGTAACATGCCCCCAAAGAAGAAAACAAAGACGTGGTTGCCTCTGGGAAACAACACATTATCAAAGTTGATGGCGTGGACGATGTTGAAGCTTATAATAACTATGATGAGATGCCGCTATTCGCAGACTTTCCTAAGAAGATTAGTGTTGTGGAAAAGAACCTGCCCAAAGACATATTGCCATGGGAACGAAAAGGTGTCAAGAAAAAAGTCGTTGCAGCGGGCTAGCTAGTTGTTGAACGTGAAGTGTTTGTGTAAGTGTGTGTTTGTAAGACTTCATTTATGCATGCGTGTGAGACTATATTTTTATGTATGTGTGTAAGACTATATATTTATGTATGTGTGTAAGATGAACCTATTGCAACATCCACTCTATTACTACTAAAACAGCTGTAACACGTAGACACTTGAAACATGCACTTATTACTACTGCAGCATGTTCGAACTACTATTGAAACACTTAAAACAAGCACTTAACACTTTATGAAATGAAGAAATGACCAAAATATAAGTTGGAGATCTTGACGAGTTATACAACTTTGGTATCCATCACTTTTACAGCTGAAATCATTTAATGGTTCAAAATCAGGTTTGAAGTTGTCATTTTCTAAAATTCAAAATTTGAATTGTTCAAAATTAATGACAAAGATAGATGACCAGACTAAAATGATAGAGCATGATTTTATAAAATTTTAGGAAAAAAACCATCACATTTGGTGTTAGTATGAGGGAGAAAAACTAGTTACAAGTTTTAGCCACAGATTAAAAAGAGAAATCATACTTGTTCATCATTGATCATCATGAACCGTTGTGATTTTTCTTTTTAATCTCTGGGTAAAATTGGTAACTAGTCTTTCTCCCTCATACTAACTCCAAATATGATGATTTTTTCCTAAAATTTTCTAAAATCATTCCCTATCAAGTTACTATGTTGATTTGGTCATTCTTTTCATTTAACAAAGTTTAAGCAATTCAAATTTTTAAATTTTAAAAAATAACAACTTCAAACCTAATTTTCAACCATTAAATAATTTCAGCTAAAAAAGTGATGAATACCAAAGTTGTATAACTCATCAAGATCTATAACTTATTTTGGTTATTTCTTCATCTGACAAAATGATAGTAAACATTGTTCATAAATCAACATGTCTCTCGTATAGTTCATGAAACTATGAGTCATATATGAATTTGTGAACAATGTTTACTAATACTTTGTCACATGAAGAAGTGACCAAGATAAAAGTTATCGATAATGATGAGTTCAACAACTTTTATGTTCATGAGTTTTATAGTTGAAATCATTTAAGGTTTCAAAATCTTGTTTGAAGTTGTCATTTATTGAAATTCAAAATTTCAACTGTTCAAATTTGGTCAAATGAAAAGAAGACCAAAATAAAAGTTGTAGATAGTGATGTGTTCAACAACTTTTATGTTCACGACTTTCTTATTTGAAATCATTTAAGGTTTCAAAATCTTATTTGAAGTTGATATTTATTGAAATTCAAAATTTAAACTGTTCAAATTTGGTCAAATGAAAAGATGACCAAAATATAAATTGTACATCTTGATGAGTTCTACAAATTTGATGTTTACAAAATTTTCATTTGAGATCATTTAGTGGAGATGAAATTGTTTTAGTTGTTTTAAATTTCAAATTTTCAATTTTTAAAATATTCTTTTTGTAAAGAACAAAATATAGAATTATATATTTTCTATATCAAAAAATGTATATATAGATACATTTATATATATAGAATAATCATAAAACAAATACATACAGTTATATATAAACAAAAATGAATATATAGAACAAATACATACCGTGAAGCCCGAGTTCATGCAGTGGAGGTAGCCTTGGGCGTTCGGTTCTACCGAACCGATCGGTTCTTCGGTTTTTGAAGAAGTTCGGTTCTCAGAAAACCAGTACCGATCGGTTCTTCAAAAAACATGGAACCGACCAAGTTCGGTATCGGTTCTTTCGGTTCGGTTCCGAGTAGAACAAAAAAACCAAATAGTACCCAAAATCCATGTAATAGCATGTTCAATAGAGTGCTAACTTCTAAAGCAAGGCATCAGCATTCAGCAAGAGTGCAAGGCACAAAGACAGCACACTACTACACTAGCACAACACAACACAAATACTGAAATACATCCAGCCATCCAGGTGACCAAGCAATCGACAATCAGCAAGGCAATCAGCAAAGCAGCAAATTTCGGTTAGTTCAGTTAGTTCAGTTAACCGAGGGGAACCGATTTTACCGAACAAATTTTGGTTCCTCGGAAATGAGAACCAAATAGGGAACCGAGACTTCGGTTCTCGATAAATTCGGTTCAGTTCTCGGTTTTTTTGGTTCAATTCTTGGTTCTTGGTAAAATTTGCCTAGGGCTAAGTGGAGGATAGACTACGCAACTTTCAAGGGGCTGGTGTTACTCGGAGACGTAATGGGGCAGTTCATCCTCTGGCATAAATGGGATATTATATTGACTGATTCTTCGCCGCCTCTCTCTCTCCCAAATTTGGAGCGAGTTGTTGAGGGCGGAGAGATATTTTCACCGTCTTGTGACCACCACGTTCCTGAGATGCCATATTCTTCCCCGTCTCCTAGCGAGCATGTGCCTGATAAGCCACAACCTTCTCCAGCTCGTACCGAGCAAGTGCATAATGAGATGCCACAGTCTTCTCAACAAGCACAACCGATACATGAACAACGAGTGCCTTCTGAAGAAGGTGATGCACAAGAAGATAAGGACGTGCCTAAATGGGAACTTCGAAAGAAGCATCCAATCACCATAAGACCAATTTATGTTCCGATGAAAGACGTCTCGTCGGTGCATAAGTGGTATTCCCATGACTATTTCGAGCCTGAGAACCAAGTTAAAAAAGTCCCATCATGGGCTTTTGAGGAGGCCGTTGTGGGGGTATGGCCCCCAAGATATAGGCCGCACCATCAGAGGTGGCCCGGCCCATAAGATCAAGGCGTGCACGGCGCTGCTCGGCGTGCACCGCAAGACATTGTATAGTACCAAATAGGCTACCTTACTTGTAACCCTACCTCCTCCAGAGTATATAAGGAGAGGTAGGGGTCCCCAAGCAGGGGGGATCCATCATCTCATTTACACACTGAAAGCATCTATGCCCCTAGTTGGGTTTCGGTGATTAATGACAATACAAGATTACTATGACTAACGTGTGTTTTGCAGATGCAATTAAGTTAGGTCATGGTAATAGAGATCGATCGGGCAATCAAAGTTGTCATGCCCCTACGATGGAAATCGTTTTGGTTTTCAAAGGATGGATGACAAGGTTAAGGATGACTAGTTCTAAGTATCGATTGGAGTTGGTAAGACACTTAGAGTAGTTTAGGACTTTGTTTTTCCTTTGGCCGTACTATTAAGGGGGGTATGGACGGGTAGCTTGACCTAGTTAAGTCTAGTGAGTTAGGTGTGGTGCACACTTGTTTAAACTAGCTCTAGGTAGCTCCTATGAATGCCTAAGATCCTTTGGAGCAAACTTCATTGACATATGATTGAGAGTTGGAAGTGAATGGAGGGTCAAATGCTGACCGGACGCTGGCCCCGGTGCGACCGGACGCTGGCCGTAGGGTCCGGTCAGTTCATTTGATCAGCTATCTACGTTCGGTGCGACCGGGCACTGGAGAGGTCAAGTGACCGGACGCTGAAAGGCAGCGTCCGGTCGACTCCAGTAAGGTTCTAGAGAAGGGAATCTGTGACCAGACGCGTCCGGTCAGTACTGACCGAACCCTGAGGGTTCAGCGTCCGGTCGAGTCCAGTAAGGTTCCAGTAAGGGTTTTATGCGACCGGACGCGTCCGGTCAGTGTTGACCGGACCCTGCCAGCGTCCGGTCAATACATTGTTTCTGGTTCACGGGTTGAACTGACCAGAGCGTCCGGTCAACACGACCGGAGCGTCCGGTCACTCCGCAGAAGCTCATAACGGTTCGTTTTTCAGGCTGCCTTATAAATAGAAGCTCCACTCATGTGTGGAGTCACTTTTGCTCATTCCAACAGCTGAGAAACACGTTTGTGAGTGCCAAGAAGACCAAGGTCCTAGTGAGGTGTTTGTGATTTGAGAATCCAAGAGTGAAACCTCATTAGTGAATCAAGAGTAGACAAGTGTGCATCCATCTTCTCATTAGGCTTCGCGTGGTCAAGTGAGAGTTCGTGCTTGTTACTCTTGGTGATCGCCATCACCTAGACAGCTTGGTGGTGATTGGGAGCTTGGTGATCACCCGATAGAGCTTGTGGGTGACCCAACTCATGTTGTAAGCGGCTTTGGGTGATTCGCCACGACGGAGTGTCGAAGAATCAACCCGTAGAGAGCACTTAATCCTTGTGCGGATCAAGGGGGAGCTACACCCTTGCGCGGGTGCTCCAACGAGGACTAGTGGGGAGTGGCGACTCTCCGATACCTCGGCAAAACATCACCGCGTTCCTCTCTCCATTTACTTTGAGCATTTACTTTGAGTATTTACTTTGAGCAATTCAATACTTATCTTTACATTCATAGAATTGTCATGCTAGAGTAAGTTTGGAACATAGGTTGCAAGTCTTTTGTGCATTAGTTTGATAGAAACACTTTTCTAGGCATAAGGGGTTAATTGGGCTATCCGTAGGATTTGATTATTGCAAGAAAATTTAGAATTAGCCCAATTCACCCCCCCTCTTGGGCATCTTGATCCTTTCAATTGGTATCGGAGCCTCGTGCTCACGTTTTTAAGCTTAACCGCTTAGAGTAAGATGTCTCACGGGGATGGACCTCCTCCTATCTTCAAGGGAGATGATTTTCCATATTGGAAAATTCACATAGAGGCATACCTAGAAGCTCTAGACGTTGGAATACTTAGAGCCGCCTCTCAAGGGTTCCCAACACCTAAGAATCCCACACAACTTCAAGGCGATGAAGTGAACTATGAAAAATGGAATGCAAAGGCTCGCAACACCATCTTTAGAGGCCTTTACAAAGATGTGTTCAACCGCGTAAGGAACCACAAAGACGCCCATGCACTATGGTCGCACATTTATGCGCTCCATGAGGGAACTAAGAGTGAGCGTGAGGAACGCTATCATCTTGTGATTAAAAAGCTAAATTCATTTGAGATGCTTCCCAAAGAATGTGCTAATGAGATGTATTCACGTTTGAATGTTCTTGTAGAGGAAGTCAATGGGCTTGGACTTACTCAAATGTCACCATCCGACGTTGTGAGAAAGATCTTAAGTGTCCTCCCCATTGACAAATATGGCCATATTGTGACCGTGCTACACCAAGGTGATCTTTCCACCGCTACACCGACACAAATCTTGGGAAAGATCAATGCTCATGAGATGTACATGCACATCACCCCACAAGATGGCTCATCCTCTACAAAGAAGAAAGAGAAGGACTTAGCATTCAAAGCGAGTCAAGATAAGGGCAAAGCAAGACTTGAGTATGAGAGCTCAAGTGATGAAGAAGATGATGAAGAAAGTCTTGCTCTCATGGTGAAGAAGACCGCCAAGATGCTAAAGAAGCTAAACAAGAGTGGCATCAAGTTTGATGGCAAGAAGAAGAAGTTCTTCACTAGCTCAAGAAGAAAGCCAATCTCCGAGATGGATTGCTACAATTATGGCGAACTTGGCCATCTTGCTCATCAATGGACAAAGCCCAAGAAAGACAAGTTCAAGAACAAGAACAAGGGCAAGAAAGATGACTCAAGCAATGAAGATGAAGATGAGAAGAAAAAGAACAAGCCATACAAGAAGAGAGATGGCAAAAAGAGAGACTTCCACAAGAAAAAGAAGAGTGGAAAGGCCTACATCATCGATGATTGGCTCACGGACATTGATTCATCAAGTGGATCATCCGATGATGATAGTGACAATGAGAAGGTGGCCGCCATTGCTATTGATCTTGCATCTTCACCGCCACCATCGCCATCATCCTCTACACACCTATGCCTTATGGCCAAGGGTGAATGCAAGGTAACTAAGAGTGATGATAGTAGTGATGATGAGCATGCTAGTGATGATGATAGCGATAGCGATGATGATGATTCACCTACATATGATGATCTTGTCAAAATACTAAGAAAATACACTAAGATCATTAGAAAGAGTAGAGCTACAAATGAAAAGCTTGATGCTAAAAATGATTCACTCTTAGCTAAGTGTGATACATTGGAAAAGACTAATGATGAGCTTAGAGAAACGCCGTAAAAAGAATCCTTAGGTATCTTAAGCACACACCAAGCATTGGCCTTTGGTATCCCAAAGGAGCTATATTTGTGTTAGTTGGCTATTCCGATTTGGATTACGCCGGATGCAAAGGGGATAGAAAAAACACATTCGGAGGGTGCCATTTGCTTGGTAGATCACTTGTGTCTTGGTCCTCCAAGAAACAAAATAGTGTGGCTTTGTCCACCGCCGAAGCGGAATACATTGCCGCGGGTGCTTGTTGTGCACAAATATTATACATGAAACAAACTTTGCTAGACTATGGAGTAGTTCTAGAAAAGGTACCTCTTTTGTGCGACAATGAAAGTGCAGTAAAACTTGCAAATAATCCGGTTCAACACTCTTGCACCAAGCACATAGATATCCGCCATCACTTTCTAAGAGATCATGTTGCTAAAAATGATATATCACTAGAAGGTATAAGAACCGAAGATCAATTAGCGGATATCTTCACTAAACCACTAGATGAGGCTATATTTTGTAGATTGCGGAATGAGCTCAATGTACTTGACATTAGCAACTTCACAAAAAATTGAGCTTGTGTTGTCCCTTGCATTCATTGTAATATACAACATGTTTAATTTGTGGCAATGCATATAGGGCTTGTCTAACATGGTTAAGATAACCATCAAAAAGCGTGTGAAGAAGCTTAATCTTGGATCAAACTTGACAAGCAACTAGATTTACTCACAAGTATAGCATATGCATGAATGTTGTTTAGTCGTTTTGTTCCATTTGCCCTTTTATTGCCTATTTTCTTAAAAAGGAATAATAGCCTAAGGCAAAATATTTTGAAAAATATGAGGGTTTGAGAGAGATCACTCACATCAGTCCCAATTAGTGTTTATTTTGATCTTATTCAAGTTGGGACTTGATTGGGAACAGGCAGCGTGGCGGAAATTTGAAGAGTTGCTGGAAAAGGTGCACCGGACGCTGCTGTCCAGCGTCCGGTCAATTCACAGGAGGTGAACTGCTGGTGAAGGAGTAACCAGACGCTGCGTTTGTGTGTCCGGTCAGGAAGGGATCCAGCATCCGGTCGTTTGAAGGTGAATCAAGATGTACTGACTGAACCCTGCCTGCGTCTGGTCATGGACCACCGGACGCGTCCGGTCCCGATTCTAGAGGAATTGGACCTCTCTGGAATCGACCGAACGCTGGGTGGTAGCGTCCAGTCGCTACCACCGGAGTGTTCGGTCAGTGGATCCCGCGTGGTTTTAGGACTCTTTTCCGTTTCCTTTCTTGTCACGTTTGGGGAATCTATTTAACCGAACTGCCGTACCCTTTTTCCCTGCATCCCGCCGTGACCAAGCCAAACCCTAATCGCCATTGCCACCACCTCCGCCGCTCCCGCACCGCTGTAGCCCTGTGCCAAGCACCTTGCACCAGCTATGCATGCCACCGCGCCTCCCCTGCCTGTGCTCGCCCCTGCCTCGCTCACCACTGCGCCGCCGCTGAGGAGCCCACTGTCGAGTCTCGCCATTCGCCCAAGTCACCGTGCGGCTCTCCGTGCTAGCGCCGTCGTCGGCTAGCATCACTCAAGGCCATCTCCAGTGCCCTAGCCCTACCTCCTCCCTCATTGGTAAGGCCAGATTCTTGTTCCAATTTTGATTTGCTTAGATCAAATTGCAATGCAATGCACTGATTTCAAATAATCTAGGGCCACCGGTTCATCGCTGTTCCTCGCAACCCCTAACCCTAGTCGGTTCTGAGGTTCCCCGCGCGACGTCTTTCCTTTTCTTGGATCGCCGGTTCATCAGGTAGCTTGCCTGTCGTCTCAATTTCACACCTACATTGCTTGCTTCCTAGGTCTCTCGCATCTATTAGATATAACGTATTTATTTGTATATCCATCTATTCTATCATGCAGCGAGTCGGTGCCGTTGATCTTGTGACAGTTGGCGGTCAACTCGGAGCCAAGCTCGCGAGTAAGGATCAAGGCCAAGCCTCGGGAGTGTCAGTTGGTCAGTTGATCTTCATCAGTGATAGTTCATCCTCTTGTCAGATCAGATGGCTCGCACCAAGAACGTTGGTGGTAGTCCGGGAGATGACGATCGGAGGCCCCCGCCTCACCAGCCTACAGGGTCGAAAGGCAAGGCAATGAAGCAGGTGACATCCAAGAAGCGCAAGTACCCCAATGCAGAGATAGCGAGAGCAGCAGCTGTTGCAGAGGCTGCAGAGCGTGCCGAGAGAGGAGGCGCTCGTAGTGGTGTTGTCATAGCAGATCCACAGCTTACACCAGCACAGAGGGCAGCAGTTGAGGAGGCTGAGCGTCTTCATGGTGGTCCACCTGGGACTGTCATGATGGCAGGACGTCGACTGGCTCTTGAGGAGGCTCTACCTCAGGGGGAGTCCTAGCAGGAGGCACAGCAGCAGCCCCCACTAGCAGAGCCTCAGCCAGCTTAGGAGACTCAAGAGGGTCAGCAGGCCGAGGAGACCGTGTCGGCACCCCAACTATGCCGCTCTGGTCGGACCAATGCCACAGTACCACCGAGGCCAACTATACAGCGTAGGGGTTCATGCCCACCACCCAGACCACAGGGTCTACCTCTAGTGGTACACCTCGACTTGAGGGCCACCATAGCCAGACAGGTTCGCCAGTTGAGATTTGTTGAGTTCGATGTGTGGTTCCCTTCGAGGAGGGATGAGAGAGCAGCCGAGGGGTTCTACACGCCGCTCCAGGAGGATTTTTATAATGCCTATATCAACAGTGGGGCAGTGTTCAGATCACAGAGAGTCTGCAGTTTGGAGTCTATTGTGGCAGCAGTTGGAGAGCACATCCACCCCTACTTGTCATATTTGCCGGGGGCTCACAGATCTGATTGGCCGGACAGGAGTATATGTACCATCTTGGGTTCGGTAGTTTTATGCTTCACTCTATGTTGATCCGCATCACAACTTCATTCACTTTGCATTCAATGGCAGAGATTACAGAGTGATGAGCTTCAGGGCTCAGGAGATTCTGAGGTTACAGGATCAGCCTGTCAAGTTGCATGAAGTATGCTATGGACAGCAGGAGCCTCCTAGGTGTCCTCATGGAGGGTTGGTGCCACCTACAGATCTAGTGCGACATTGTTTCAAGGAGCCCTTTGGTGAGGGGTCGAGCAGGAACCCCAGTAACCTGACTCCTATAGCTCGTGTGCTAGAGGCGATCATCAGGAGGACACTACATCCCAGGTTGGGTTACAGAGAGGGTCTGACTCGCCTATAGCTCTAGCTCCTTAATGCCCTGATGCAGCAGACTGTGTTCGACATTTGTGACCTCCTTCTATTAAAGATGGAGGATACTATTGCTAAGGGCTTCAAAGGTCGCCGATAGCTTCCTTATGCACATTGGGTCACATTCTTGATGCTATAGTGTGTGCACATTAGGACCCCTAAGTTGGTTGCAGAGTACAGGGTACCACCACAGAGTTTCCCGCAAATAACATGGCATAGAGGATTAGGCACAGCACTCCATAGGCACTAGCTCGTCCCAATCATCGTCCAGATATTCCAGAGTCAGCAGCTCAGCAGGATGAGATCATCAGAGGCATTGCCACCACAGAGGAGGAGCAGCTTGAGGCATAGCAGGGGTTGACCGAGTCCAGTGATAGCTCGGATGATGACTATCTGGCGATTCCTCAGATGCCTCCACGCAGACATGATGCAGAGGCCGGCAGTTCCAGCTTAGCTCCACCAGCACCGCAGATGGACCCCGCATTGATTGTCATTCTTGAGCGGATGCAGCAGGATCAAGCACGACAGGCATAGGAGACCGCTACCAACTTCGCATAGTTCTAGGCTTGTCAGGACGAGTTCTAGAGGCAGCAGCAGCTTCTCCAGCAACAGCAGCAGCAGATGCATCAACAGCAGATACTCATGCAGCAGTAGCTTATGGGCTTTATGCAGCATGTAGTGACGGCACTTGGGGCCCCACTGCCACAGCCTTCGCCCCAGCTTGCTCAACCTGCCACCACTTCGACGACTCCAGCTATATAGCCCAGTGGGCTTCAGAGTCAGGGACAGCCTCCAGCTCAGTTTGCTTCACCTACAATTCGGGTGTCCCAGTGGTTGTCCTCACCGGTGGTTGCCCCGTAGTTCACTCCATATCACACGGGCTTCTCACCAGAGCAGTCACCCTCACTTTTTGTGCCTGACACGTCAGTCTCTAGGAGTCTTGGAGCATCCTTCAGTGAGCTGACTGGCATGCCTACACTACCTCATATGCATACCGCCGGTCCTTCTACAGCAGCTCCAGTCGCAGTGACTACTCAGAGGCTCCCCTCATCTGTCGCCTCTTCAGATCCTACGACTAAGGCTGGACGAAAAACTCGAAGCTCGTTAGCTCGCTCGGCTCGTGGCTGGCTCGACTCGGCTCGGCTCGGCTCGTTATGATAACGAGCCGAGCCAAGCCAAGATTTTAGCTCGTTAGCTATAACGAGCCAACTCGAGCCAGCTCGCGAGCCGCTCGCGAGCTAAACGAGCCAAGCTTCCAGAAAAAAAAGTATCAAAACTTGTATTAGTTTTTGTATTACTTCATGTCTTACACTTTATAATTGACTGGTAACTGGTCTAGACCCTATAAATTGACTGGTAACTGGTCTAGATGCATTTCTTTTGTATTATTATTATTCTTAAACTTTAGATAAATGCAAATATTATATTTTGTGTATTTTTTATACCTGGCTCGCGAGCTTAACGAGCCAGCTCGAGCTTTTAACGAGCCGAGCCGAGCTGGCTTTCTGGCTCGTTAGGATAACGAGCCGAGCCGAGCTAGCTCGTTATCTTAACGAGCCAGAACGAGCCGAGCCCAAACGAGCCGAGCTGGCTCGTTATCCAGCCTTACCTACGACAGACATACTAGCAGCTTCCCAGGCAGCACCAGCCCTAGCTCAGACCCAGACCACTTCAGCGACACTTCCTGCCATAGAGGGTTAGTTAGTATAGAGCTCAGGGTCAGATGATGATGGTGCCTAGTTCCAGCTTGCCCCACGTACTTCAGCGCCCGACTCATCCGCTACAGCCCCGCCGACCGACCCTTAGGTTTTGGTGTTTGATGCCAAAGGGGGAGAGGGTTCGAGTATGTAGACTCAGGGAGAGCGAGTTTCAGGGGAGCTAGTTGTCTAGTATTAGCTTATTATATACATTTGGAGTTTTATTTGTGAGATACACTATTACTTATGCATTCGTGTGATTACTTTCATGCATATTATTATATCTATGTGATAGTGCTATCTACGTGATTGTGATATATGACATGTGTGCTCGCTACTTTACATTATTTATATGTCATATCACTTGTGTTATGCTCATTTGCCTTTGCTTCCGCATTTTTTACTCCGATGCAAATGAGCTTTGTTACTTGTACTCATGCTTAATTCATATCCTTTGAGTACATTATGTTGGCTTGGGTCATATAAGCTTGACTAGCACTTTTGTTCTTATTGACAAAAGCTTATATGAACCAAGCCCATCAAAAACCTCACTCTTTCACATACTCGAGGTGGTATTGTCATCAATCACTAAAAAGGGGGAGATTGAAAGCATCTAGGCCCCTAGTTGGGTTTCGGTGATTAATGACAATACAAGATTACTATGACTAACGTGTGTTTTACAGATGCAATTAAGTTAGGTCATGGTAATGGAGATCGATCAGGCAATCAAAGTTGTCATGCCCCTACGATGGAAATCATTTTGGTTTTCAAAGGATGGACGACAAGGTTAAGGATGACTAGTTCTAAGTGTCGATTGGAGTTGGTGAGACACTTAGAGTAGTTTAGGACTTTGTTTTTCCTTTGGCCGTACTATTAAGGGGGGTATGGACGGGTAGCTTGACCTAGTTAAGTCTAGTGAGTTAGGTGTGGTGCACACTTGTTTAAACTAGCTCTAGGTAGCTCCTATGAATGCCTAAGATCCTTTGGAGCAAACTTCATTGACATATGATCGAGAGTTGGAAGTGAATGGAGGGTCAAATGCTGACCGGACGCTGGCCCCGGTGCGACCGGACGCTGGCCATAGGGTTCGGTCAGTTCATTTGATCAGCTGTCTGCGTTTGGTGCGACCGGACGCTGGAGAGGTCAAGTGACCGGACGTTGAAAGGCAGCGTCCGGTCGACTCCAGTAAGGTTCTAGAGAAGGGAATCTGTGACCGGACGCGTCCGGTCAGTACTGACCGGACCCTGAGGGTTCCGCGTCCGGTCGAGTCCAGTAAGGTTCCAGTAAGGGTTTTATGCGACCAGACGCGTCCGATCAGTGCTGACCAGACCCTGCCAACGTCCGGTCAATACATTGTTACTGGTTCATGAGTTGAACTGACCGGAGCATCCGGTCAACACGACCGGAGCGTCCGGTCACCCCGCAGAAGCTCATAACGGTTCGTTTTTAGGCTGCCTTATAAATAGAAGCTCCACTCGTGTGTGGAGTCACTTTTGCTCATTCCAACAGCTGAGAAACACGTTTGTGAGTGCCAAGAAGAGCAAGGTCCTAGTGAGGTATTTGTGATTTGAGAATCCAAGAGTGAAACCTCATTAGTGAATCAAGAGTAGACAAGTGTGCATCCATCTTCTCATTAGGCTTCGCGTGGTCAAGTGAGAGTTCATGCTTGTTACTCTTGGTGATCGCCATCACCTAGATGGCTTGGTGGTGATTGGGAGCTTGGTGATCACCCGGTGGAGCTTGTGGGTGACCCAACTCAAGTTGTGAGCGGCTTTGGGTGATTCGCCGCGACGGAGTGTTGAAGAATCAACCCGTAGAGAGCACTTGATCCTTGCGCGGATCAAGGGGGAGCTACACCCTTGCCTGGGTGCTCCAACGAGGACTAGTGGGGAGTGGCGACTCTCCGATACCTCGGCAAAACATCGCCACGTTCCTCTCTCCATTTACTTTGAGCATTTACTTTGAGTATTTACTTTGAGCAATTCAATACTTATCTTTACATTCATAGAATTGCCATGCTAGAGTAAGTTTAGAACATAGATTGCAAGTCTTTTGTGTGTTAGTTTGATAGAAACACTTTTCTAGGCACAAGGGGTTAATTGGGCTGTCCGTAGGATTTTATTATTGCAAGAAAATTTAGAATTAGCCCAATTCACCCCCCCTCTTGGGCATCTTGATCCTTTCACACACAGTAATACAATCAGACGTAGGACATAGGTATTACGCCTTCACGGCGGCCGAACCTGAATAAAACCTCATGTCTATCTTGCGTCACCATCTCGTTCGTAGCTTGCGCACCTGTCTACTGATAATCTACTACCTTGAGCATACCCCTAGGTAGACTGCCGACCATATTTCGTCGATAGTGGCACGCCAGGTAGGGGGTGTGTGTACTGCTCCCCAGACGAACAAGATGGTCATCATCCCTGGTTCCATGGCTACACTGAACGGCCTCACGTTCACCATCGGCCAGATCACCTGGACCACTAGCTCCGACAACTTCATCGCCATGACCACGGAGGAGGCGCAGATCCAATCTACGTCGACCACTGCTTCACCAGCATTAGCTATGGCTCCAACCACGTTGGATCTAGCTCTGCCCACACCAGCATCGTCTTCAGCCACGCTGATAACCCGTCGTTCGCTTCCTCGCTACAAAGGGAGGCAGATCGACAACACCGACTTGCTCGACTCCATCGACCAGGTCGGCACCAAGCTTGCTGAAAACCTAGCTCTGGTAGATTCGATTCAAAATCAACCTACCGAGCAGGTAACCACTACCCACAACAGATCTACCCGACCAGCTCGGGCCAGTCATCCTGCATGACTCGGTACGAATCTCGTGGTCATGTCTACTCCTAAAGGGCGCTCCATTCATCGCCGACCAGCCCCCGCAACGGGTCTCCGGCTCTCCGAGTGCGAAGCCTTGATGGAGAATTACCAGGCTCAGCCCTACGGCCTGCGAAACACTGCTTCCAACCACTCATACAGGCTACCGTTGAGGAGGTGCTCGAACAACAGCAGGCTCGTCGCATCGTCCAATCTCAAGATGCTGCACAGGAGCTTCACCACATTCATGATCCGGATCGTGCTCAAGATCTCCACCAATGATCGAGTCGACTGTCCCTACACGGGGCTCTACTTCTGCAAGCCTGGCATCGGGCGTTACGTTGATTCCACCGAAGATCCAATCGATTTCAGGCTTACGTCGATCGACCACACGCAAGACCTGTGGCTGCACGAACGATGCAGACAAAGTCGATCTAACTTGGACTCGTCTCGTGCACGAGCGCCAGTCAACGAAAGGACTCGACGCCTCCGAACGATTTGTCGCAGTCAGAGTAGCCATTCAGTAGCGTGACCCGGCCAGCCAGATCATTCAAGCTCTAAATCCATGGACTCCGTCGAGATTAATACCAGAAAAATATGAGTCATGGTGACATCAACAACGCGTGCTAGATCCAATCTAAAATTTGCATGAAGGAATACGTATGCATCTACATCACCACGCAAGCAAGCACACGAAGGCTACGTCCAATCTACACCTCCATGCAAATCATGCATATGCACGTATATCATCCGTGGAGCGATTCCCCAGCGGCTGGTCGGTCGGCGTCTCTGCTTGATCTCGCACAAGCTAAGTCACGCTTTAATATTCTTCTAAATATTCTCCAATCTCCGTATATCGCCATAATGTTTCTCCGAACTGTTTTCTCCATATTTGCTCTCCAAACGATTTTCCGAACCCTCGAACAGTCCTGTTGATGCTCGGACGCCTCTAGAGATGGCCCTATCTTTGGCTCCTCCCTACACGTGCATGAGCGTCTGCCCTCTGCGTTATGGGTGGTCGGCAGCGGCTCCTTGGTCACGCCTGTTCCTCCTACATGTGCACGGGCTCCGCACTCGACATTATGGACTATGGGCTAGCTAGGGCTGGAGACTCAGCTACACACTAACTGTTCGGGCGGTTTATATTAAACATAAATATATTTTCACGCCAACTGATCGCCGAACTGCATATGCCGTTTCATCACCATTGCTGATTTTTCTCCGGAGTTTCTTTATTTGTACATCATGTACTACCCGTTCTACATATTTGTATTACAGGATCGTAGTCCAGGTGATCGGACCACCTAGTGCTCAGGCTTCTCCACCGATCAACTGGTCGGACCGCTTGGTTCATGGACTCCGTCGCCGACTAGTTGATCGGACTGTTCACCGGTCACTTCTACTCAATGTTCACTTCGCCGCCAACTAGTTGACCAGAATGTTCGTCGCTCGTGCTTCATCACCAGTTACGTCGGTTACTCCTCGGCCCTTGGATTCTTCGTGCTCAAGGACTAAGTGGGCACACTTCACCACATGGACGTCGTCAGCTACGTCGGTGCTCGGACCTCGCCACCTATGCCGGGGACTCCTCGGTGCTCGGACCTCACCGCCTACACCAAGGACTCCTCGGTGCTCGGACATCGCCACCTACGCCAGGGACTCCTCAGTGCTCGAACCTCGCTGCCTACGCTGGGTACTCCTCGCTCCTCGGTGCTCGGTCATCGCCAGCGACGCCGGGGACTCCTCGCTTCTCGGTGCTCGGACATCGCCGCTTATGCCGAGGACTCCTCGGTGCTCAGATATCACCACCTACACCAGGGACTCCTCGGTGCTCGGACCTCGCCGCCTACGCCGGGTACTCCTCGCTCCTCGGTGCTCGGTCATCGCCAGTGACGCCGGGGACTCCTCGCTTCTTGATGCTCGGACATCGCCACCTACGCCGGGGACTCCTCGGTGCTCGGACCTCGCCGCCTACGTCGGGTATTCCTCGCTCCTCGGTGCTTGGTCATCGCCAGCGACGCCGGGGACTCCTCGCTCCTCGGTGCTCGGTCATTGCCAACGATGCCGGGGTCCTCTCACTCCTCGGTGCTCGGACATCGCCGCCTATGCCAGGGACTCCTCACTCCTCGGTGCTCAGACATCGCCGCCTACGCTGGGGACTCCTCGCTTCTCAGTGCTCGGTCATCGTCAGCGACGCCGGGGACTCCTCGCTCCTTGGTGCTCGGTCATCGCCAGCGATGCTAGGGACTCCTCGCTTCTCGGTGCTCGGTCATCGCCAGCGACGCCAGGGACTCCTCGCTCCTCGGTGCTCGGTTATCGCTAGTGACACTGGGGACTCCTTGCTCCTCGGTGCTCGGTCATCTCCAGCGACACCGAGGACTCCTCGCTCCTCAGTGCTCGGTCATCGCCAGCGACGTCGGGGACTCCTCGCTCCTCGGTGCTCAGTCTTCGCCGCCGACGCCGGAGACTCCTCGCTCCTCGGTGCTCGGTCATCACCACCGACGCCAGAGACTCCTCGCTCCTCGGTGCTCGGTCATCACCGCCGACGCCGGAGACTCCTCGATGCTCGGTCATCGCCACCGACGCCGGGGACTCCTCGCTCCTCGATGCTCGGTCATCGCCACCGACACTGGAGACTCCTCGCTCCTCGGTGCTCGGTCATTGCCGCCTATGCTGGGGACTCCTCGCTCCACGGTGCTCGGTCATCGCCACCTACGCCGGGGACTCCTCACCCCTCGGTGCTCGGTCATCGCCAGCGACGCCGAGGGACTCCTCGCTCCTTGGTGCTCGGACATCGCCAGCGACGTCGGGGACTCCTCGCTCCTCGGTGCTCGGTCATCGCCAGCGACGCCAGGGACTCCTCGCTCCTCGGTGCTCGGTCATCACCGCCGACGCCGGAGACTCCTCGCTCCTTGGTGCTCGGTCATCGCCGCCGACGTCGGAGACTCCTCGCTCCTCGGTGCTCGGTCATCGCCACCTACGTCGGGGACTCCTCGCTCCCCGGTGCTCGGTCATCGCCACCGATGCCAGGGACTCCTCGCTCCTCGGTGCTCCCTTGGTGGTCGGATCCTGCTACGTCTCATCGGTGCGCTAACAAGCTACTCCATGCTGTTTGGATCAGGGTGCTGATCTTGGGCATCACGTCTAGGGTCTTGATACGCGCATGTCAGACGACATCGGCAAGCTTTCAAACTTCTTTTCCTTTGACCCTGCTACAAGATTCATTCTTCATCTTCCAGCAGGCTCGGGGACTAAGTGGGCACACTTCACCTTGTGGTGAATGTGCTTGTTCTCATCTCGAGGCTACGCCCAAGGACTGGCTGCCTGCTTGGCTGGTTTTCTACTTTATGACCCTGGCACCACGTGACTACGTCACCTACTGTCAGGCTCGGTGACTAGCTATGGGGGTATGGCCCCCAAGACATGGGCCGCACCATCAGAGGTGGCCCGGCCCACAAGATCAAGGCATGCACGGCGCTGCTCGGCGTGCACCGCAAGACATTGTATAGTACCAAATAGGCTACCTTACTTGTAACCCTACCTCCTCTAGAGTATATAAGGAGAGATAGGGGTCCCCTAGCAGGGGGGATCCATCATCTCATTTACACATAGCAATACAATCAGGACGTAGGTATTACGCCTTCACGACGGCCAAACCTAGATGAAACCTCGTGTCTGTCTTGCATCACCATCTCATTCATAGCTTGCGCACCTGTCTGCCGATAATCTACTACCTTGAGCATACCCCTAGGTAGACTGCCGACCATATTTCATCGACAGCCGTCACTAGCAAACTCCACCAAACAGCAAAGTAGTATCCAAATGTTGGTGCCATCATATGGTCAAAGGATTGCTCGAAAATATATGAAAGAGGCAAGCCCTTCCTACCAAATTGGGATATCCAGTGCATACCACTTGGAATGAGAAGGTTTCATGATTGGTACTTGCGTGTTCTCCTAACGAGCATAGACCTCGTACAAGCATACTTCCCCACCGGCACATTTGGAAGCCCAGCCAGGAAAATTATCTTTGACTTCAATGACATGCAGACATGCTTTTACCTCGGAGCAATGGAAATAAATCTAATTTGCACGTGGTGCCTGTAAGTCCTTGTCCTCCTGATATGATATGAATATAATATTTGGATTTTATTGTAACTAACCCACACCGTGATTTGTAGAATACAAGTGCACATTGTAAAACAAATGCCAAGTGTGAAAGCCGAGTATATAGACCCTCAAGTTATAGCACAAACAAATTTTCATTACCCTAAACAGTAGAAACTGGATGACAAAGAGCTAGCTGCTGGAAAGACCCTTCGAGAGAAAAAGGACATCCGTATGAAGAAACTAAGGCAAGAGTCCCTTAAGGTTTCGACATACATTGCCCTGGCTTTTAAAAATCTCCAACGGCACTCTACTATATGGCTACCATACAACTTCGAGTAAGTTCAACTCTATACTTAAAGCTTTATTCGATATATTTTATTTAATGCAAAAGAGCTTATCTAGTTCTATGATTAAATCCATATAGCAACCACTAGATTTGTATAGACATCGATGTCGGGAGGAGCATGACATGGGTCTTTGATTCAATAGATAGAGACCCGGTGACATACAAAGACTTTATATCGATTCTCAAGACATATACATATCGACAATCCTCATTAGCTTATATATCTGTATACATACTTATAATGTTTACTTTTGGATACTAACAAGTTGTATTTGCTAAAATAATTTGAACAGGGCATTTATGTTCTATGTCACTAAACATCACGGAAGGCATGATCCAATAAGAAAGGAAATGTTGGCAATAAAAATACTATGTGCGGTAAGTGTAACTTACTTTTTCAGTACTCCATTACATGATTGTCAAAAGCATTACTTAACATTTCCATATGTAAAACACACAGTGCCCCAAACAGAAGCCTGGGAGTGTACATTGTGGATGCTATGTATGTTCTATGATAAGTAACACCGGTGCCTACAGGAGACACCCCTTAAGGGTAAGTTTGAACCTCTTCATCCGTAGTATAAAAACTTCGCACATGGTATGAAATAGTAAATCGAAACTTGTTCTCTTGTAGTGGAAAGAAGAGAAAGAAATAAAAAGAGACCCATACAAGGATGACCAACTCTTAGAGCTCGTCGGCGACCTTTGTAACTTCATATTGGACCGGATTGTACACGTCAAAGGCACCTACCATGACTGAGATTCTGACTTAGGTAGAAATCCTCAGTACCAACACCTTCGTGAGACTGAAAGGCTAGCTCTAGACCGTTGATAACAATATGTATGTAATTTGACATTGGTCTTACATTGTGAATTATGTCTATTTAATGATTGATTGTATATATTCTTGTGAATTGGACTTGTAATTGTAGTTTATATAATACTCTTGTGCTTGTGGTCAGATTTGAATTATATATGTTCTGGTCAGATTTAAATTGTATATGTGTGTGTGTGTGTATATATATATATATATATATATATATATATATATATATATATATATATATGTATATATATATATATATATATGTATATATATATATATGTGTGTGTTCTGGTCAAATTTAAAAAAAATTTGACGAAAAAATGTACTGTAGGGGCAGTTCAGTCTAGAAATTTGACGGAAAATTTTGACGGAAAAATGTACTATAGAAACAGGTATTATAGGGGCGGCTGGTACTACAGCCACCCCTACAAATCGATTTGTAGGGGCAGTTGATAATACCAGCCGCCTTTACAAATTGATTTGAATGGGGGTATGGGAACTGCCCCTTCAAGTACATGAATTGTAGCCATGTTTTAGTAGGGGTGACTGACCAAACCACCCCTACAAATCATCTGAAGCCGCCCCTACAAAAGGTTTATGTATACATGACACATTGCAAACACGACATAACAAACTCGTCCTTCATCTTTTCACTGGATGTACGGCAATGGCCAGTTGACTGAGATCCAACAGCAAATGTACAACTGGGTCAACGCCCAAGCAAGACACGTAGTTCAAGTATATTTACAACCTCAAAGAAGATTCCCCAAGAGCAAGCTCTGAATTATGAACATTGTTGAAAAACCACAACTGAAAATGGACAATTTCCAATTTGCCATGCATAAGGTGCACCTGAATGGATGGTCAGCATATATGCACCAAATTAGAAGCCAAAAGATGTTGATCCATGAGTAAAATTAGGTAGAACAACTCAGCGGTTTCTAGTGTCTCGAATTCAAATACTCATTTGCTTCTTATAGCGAAAGGACCACATCCATTCTTCACTTGCATTGCAAATTGAGGTTCAGCAGTAGACATTAAGGTCTTACCTGCTTACAGACAAGCCCAATAAAGCTTGTCACCAATGACGTGATTTTAAGAACAATTGGAGATTAGCAATCAAGCGAAACACAGAACCCCTAAAGCTCAAGAAATGAAGTCTAGCACTAATTTCATTGATGTTAAATAGTAGCTTTCCTGCCAAGATTTCGTTCTATTTTCCATTCCTCGAAGGCAATCTAAACTTAAATGAGAAGTCTTCCTAGGAGCACCTCAAGTTTGTGGGTCAATTTCTTTTGTGCTATTGAAAACTTTTGCAATCCCTTAAATGCCTTCAGTAAGTAAATGACATGCATTGGCCTCTTAGTGGGATTGAAAGGATTTTGGATTTTATCAGGGGCAGTGAGAAATTTTCCCATGTTTTTCAAGTACTTACGGCACTGGCTCTTGGTTTCTAATTATAGAGGCTGCTACAAGAGCTGCAAAAAAAATATACAACATTAAAAGTTATGTTTACCTGGTTGTGGAATCAATTTTTCACTCCCAATGAACTTATGTTTATTACCATGAACACTTCCACAGCAGACGGCCAACAAGATATGGGCATGTGGCTACTAATCAAATAACCAAACAGTAGGTAACGAGTAACAACAATCTCTTTTTTGGAGAAAACTGAATGGTTTAGACTGTATTTATGATTAGATGGGGATATATGAAAATTGCAATCATTACATTGACAACATGGTGGAAAATAACAATGGATATCTCAAGGGCTCTTCTCCATTTATTAAACAAAATATAGCATCAAATCAGTTGGCAAATTACAGTGTTCCAGGAAGCGAGATATGAAATGTCAAACTGACTAAATTAAACCATGCTAGATATTCCTACCTGAAATAAAATATCTTTCATTTGTGCGATCAGACGTACCGATGAATCCTTTGGAAGGGGTCCGTTATTGACAAATCATGTACTTCCGCATCTCGGCTGCATGACCCAATCAAGATGTTTCCAGATACAAAATCCAATTGTGCACCCATCGAAGCCCTCTTTTCGACCTCGAGCAGACTATGTTGCCTTTCAATCCATTTGTAGCTAACGCTTGCAAATACTAACTCAAACCTCATTAACTCCAGCACTCTTGCATTTGATATAAAGAATTTGGCCAACTTAACCTGTGACTTGTAGCATTGATAGTTTGCTAGCACAATTTTCCTTAGACGGATGTCTAGGGCGCCAATGTTTTCCTGGTATCTAAACCAATTTTCCACCTCAAGACGTTTTATCTGAAAAACAAAAGTGAACATAAGTTATATTTAGAGCAATCATCGATGTTATGGGAGTAAATGAAGAAGAATGCACGTGCACACTCTGGTACAAATGTCACCTGGATGTACAACTTCTCCAAATGGGGAAAGCACTTCATTAAGTTAAGAACCATATTCGGACAGAGTTTCACATTAGATAATGCTAGAACCTTCACACTGCTCACCACCGCCGTCATGCTAGCAATAATGTTTGATCCCTGAGTTTAATTTAAAGCATGTTTAGAATTAACACATGTATCATGCATGTAGTGGGCAAATGGAGGTGAGAATGCATGATGCCCATACCTGAACAGTTGAAGTGCCAGAGTGAAACCTGGGAAAATTATAATTACGGAGTTTCCCCAAAATATGCAACCTTGGCGCAGAGATTACCAACACGTCGATCTTATTTCCTCCAAACAATAACAATCTTTCTAGACATGGGGCATCCTCAATGACGAGCTGATGTACCTTATTAAAGTTTGTCCAGCCAGAATGCACACCGATGCTTATGAGGCTACGCGACACGATCTGCGTTCGGGGGAAGTTACCAAAGTTACAGCGCAGCAGCAAGCTCTGCAGGGCAGGGCAGGCGGCGAGCAAGGCACAGAGGTAGCTCTCCGAGATGAGGATATTCACAAGGCTCAGCTGCTTGAGAAGCGGCAAGTGAAGCGCACTGGCATTTTTTGCATACAGGAAATTGCAGCGGCTGAAGGTGGCGACACGAAGGGTGGACGAGATGCGCTGCACTGCTGATTCTGGAACCCAATTAACGTGGTCGAGCTGGAGCTCCTGCAGCTTGTCGAGGGCGGGGGACCGGAGCCAGCCGCCCAGGTTCGCGCGGAAGGCGGAGTGGTGGTCGCCGTAAGAGACGGAGAAGCGGCGGGCGGGGCCCGGGTGCGAGGAGAGGATGCGGGAGATCTCCCTGCCTGCAGGGACGCCATGGACAGCTGGGTCGACGCAGGCCTCTAGGTTGAGAGGAGCGGAGCGCCATAGGTGGCGCCAGCGGGAGGAGAGCACCTGCGTGCGGGCGCCGTCTTTGGTGGGGAGAAGAGAGACGATGTCGCCGAGAACGCCGTCGGGGAGGCTGCTGATCCGGTCGGCGAGGCGCTCTTCCAGCCTCCTCTTCTTCTCTCTGGTGAGCACCCCCATCCCCATGGCGATGGCGGCGCTCGGCGCAGGTGAAGGCGCGGCGGCCGATCGGGGCGTCGTGGTTGTGAGTTTGTCCCACGCCTGGCTTCTAAGCTTGTTTTTATTTGGGCTTTTGGGCTAATTATCTTCTTTAATTAATTAATTTTCAGCCCACTGCAATCTGATTACTCCATCTCTTACGGTCTTCCGTCGTAATCTGCAATGAATAGGCGACCATTTGACACATATTAGCAACTAGTAATTCTTTGTTGACTCACATCAAATATTATAATTAGATATTTTTATTGGTGCTCAAAGAAAATCACATAACTCAATATTTAACTTTAAGAACACATGGATAGTATCAAAATTAAAGCTATGATATTTACGGTAACTATTTTTGTTCTTAGTATGGCAAAAAAATATTCCAAAGTTGTATTTAATTTGATATAGACTTAGTAGAATATTGTAATATTATTGACAATTTTTACATATATAATGCATTGATCATCGAAAAATTAATAAATTACAATTTAATAATTTTATAGTAGGATAAACAGAAATAGATATGTAACATTCATGTTCTCGTTTTTCATGAATAATCGATAGCTTATTTCCTTCCGTTGCGATGCGCGTGCATATTTGCTACTTTATTCTCTACCTAATATTAAAAAGCGAGGCGTTTCTTTCAATCCACTTTTTTATTTTCAAAATGCCCCTTGTGTCTACAGTACTGTTACTATTTGGTACTTCAAGTTAATGACCCGAATCATGCGATTTCTTCGGTCTCACTCTTTTTACTTTCAAAGTATCCTTGTGCCCTCAGCGTCACGTATGTGACCAAGATTCATGGTCCATACTCATACAAGTTAAAACAACTTATGTTTAATGATGATATGTTGTCTAATTTCAAAATCTATTCTGTTCGTGCAACGCAAGGGCATATTTGCTAGTCATGAACAAAGTGCAAAAACAAAATTTTATTTTCTACCGATGCATTTAAATGTACGACGAGATGCATTCAACACAATTTATTTTCCAAAAATAGCATTACACACAGTTACACAACTATTTTCCAATAATAATGTGGTACATGTCGTACTAGTAGGACCCTTTTGTATTTTGAATAAAGATTCTAGGTACAATAAAGACAAAGTGTGGGGATCTTACGGCCATCCAAATGCACCAACATGACAAGACCCCATGACATCGACGTACAACTCGACACGTTAAGGTAAGCCAAATGAGCTTTTTTTTTCTACAACACAGACTTCACATATATTTTCACCCCGTTTGGCGGGTCATGTCCCTCACAGAATACTATTGAATCATCCAGAACCATCCAAAATTCACTGTTTAGTCCACCAGCCGAACGTGTTGTTTATTAGGAAGGAGTAGAGTTCACAACTAGCCGAAGGCGAGATGCCTCGAAGGAGAATGGTACAAACCACCGCTGTGGGCGTAACAGATACGCTCTACATGGTGAGCGAATTTGCGACAACTAGGTAAAGAGCCCTAGGGCACCACTGCGGCTACCAGAAACAGTGAGAGAGCCGTAAAACCCGCAGCGATCCACTCGTCACCTTCCTCTAGCACGCGTCGTGCAGCCTAGGTTGGCGAGCAGGCCGCATTGTCGAATACTCGGGAGTTGTGTTCCTTCCACAGCCCCCAAGAGACGAGGAGCACCGCCGAGTCGAACCCCTTGCGCAACTCTTTAGGCACCTGCCGCCTCACGTCCATCCACCAAGCTGAAAGCCTCGCCCCTGGCATTGGCGTGAACCGATCCCAGCCATAGCGGCGCAGGAGACGGTGCCACAGCTCCCTCACAAAGACACAAGAGACAAGCAAGTGATCAACCGTTTCGCCCTCCTGGCCGCAGAGTGCGCAATCCGCCGAATCCTGGAGACCATGCCACTTCCTACGATCGGCCGTCCAAAATGCGACCGTGTAGGGCTAACCAGAAGAAAAGCTTCACTTTCGGCGGCGCGGAAGCCTTTCAAAGCTCCTTGGCTCCCAACAGGGAAGACATGCCAAGGAAGAACGAGCGGTACGCCGAGGACGCGGAGTAGGTGCCATCCAGCGTCCAACGCCAAATGAAGCGATCACTCACAAGCGGTGCAGGTGTACCCCCTCCAGCATTTCCCAGAGGTCGACGTACTCGTACAACACCGGCACAATGTGCGCTCCGGTGATGTGGCGCACCCAGCGATGTCCGGAGAGCGCCTCCTTGACGGACACCAGCAAGAAGCGGTGACCAATAGCACGGAACAAGTGCGGCGTGAAGGTTGCGATTGGCCCAGCCGGCAGCCAAGAGTCAAACCAGAAGCAAGCTGAGGCCCCATTGCCTAGCTCGACCACGACGAAATAGTTGAACATGGCGCTTACAAGTTTCTCCGGCTTTGAAGGAAGCTTCGTCCATGGGGGTGCGTCAGCAGCCCTCTTCTGCCACTCCCAACGAAGGCGAAGGGTGAAGCAGAGAATTCTGATATCCGGCAGTCCCAAGCCACCATAGCATTTTGGAGTGCATACGACCGGCCATGCAATCTTGCATTTTCCTCCAACCACCGAATCCATTCCGCACCACAAAAAAAGCATGGCGGCGCTTGTCAATTTGTCGGATAGCCCACGTCGATAGGGAGTAGGTGATGGAGACGTGCACTGGTATGGCCAACAGCGTCGCCTGAGTGAGCGTCAGCCTACCAGCCATGTTAAGTAGGCCAGCCTTCCAAGTCGAAATGCGCTTCGCAATGGCGTCCACCAGCTGCTGCTCCATAGCGCGCTGCAGCTTGACTCGATTTTTTTACATTTTAGCCCTTTTTTTGAAAGTTTCTCATAAATAGACCCATGGAGGAAAGATTTCAGAAAATGGACCCTTAGCTCAGCGCCATTGATGCTGGCGCCGAGCTAACACATCTTGGCGCTAGCGTCCCTAGCGCCGAGCTCCTGGGCTCAATAGGTGGGCTCCCGAGCTCGACGCCAGAGTGACTGGCGCCGAGCCTTTATCATCTATGGGCCCCATGCCTCTCTTCCTCTCTTCCTCTCCCTCTCTCGCCCTAGTAGAGCAGAGCCGAGCTTCGCCGCTGCCCACGCCCGCGCCTCCACCGGCCGCCCTTGCCCGTGCCGCGCCGCGCCCGTGCCACGCCACGCTCGATCCTGCCCCAAGTGACCATATATCATGGAGGCACCGTTGAAAGCGATCGCTATGGATATGTTGAGTTTGTTGACATGCAAAGCGTGCATGTGCTATTCAATGATAGGCCTTCATTTAGTGAGATTGTTGCAAGGGCTCGGGAGGAGCTGCATTGCCTTGGAGATGATGGCATTGCAGTTGATGGTGTACTGCACCTAGGTTCTCCTCCCAACATCTTTAGGCGAATGATCTCAATTGGTTGTGCGGATCAGTAGGAGAACTATGTGAGATCGGCTATAAAGAGCCAGCTACAATGTTTGAATGTGGTTGTGCGTCGAGTGTTAGTTGATCCCATCCCTCATGGGTTTACCCTAGCAATGGATCAGCAAGCACACATCGACCCTCCCATTCTAGAACTTTATCTGCATGTGAAGATTGCACCTACGGTTCTCGATGCTCAATCTACCCCCAATGCGGTAGTTGGAGATGGTTTTCAGACTCATGTTTCCATGATAGATCCTCCTTATGAGATCCCTTTGACATAGAATCATCCGAGTAAGTGTCCTAACCGTATAGTTTTTGGGAGCTTACCCCATTCCTTACATCTATTTTTTCATTCTTTCCTCATTTCTCTACTTATGTTGCAGGAGACATTCCTGAGAATGTGGATGTGCCCTCTGTTGCTGTGCAAGTGCACTTTAGAGATGGATTTCGTGGCTCCAACAGTGTTGAAATTATGCATGATTCGGAGCCATATAAGATGGCTAGGGCTCTTGATTCTGATGATGATCGCCCTATTGGAGAGCTGACTGAGAGTGATATTGAGATGATGAGGCATATCTTTCCTAGCCGCCGTGATCCTAGAGTTCACGAGTTCAGCGATCTTGCTCATTCTGATCAGACGTTTGCAGAAGGACGTGATGATGAGCTCCTAGAAGCTCCTGAGGCTGGTTCTAACATGGTAATTGAGAATGGGAGGGTGTTCAATGACCTCCTGCTTTGAAGAGGTGATTGCAGGCTTTTGCAGTGATACGAAAGAGACCTTACAAGGTATTGCATTCATATGTGGAGTGTCGTTACACAGTTGTGTGTGACAAGGAACGCTGTCCATGGAGGGTTTGTGCAAGAAAGCAATAGGTAACTGGAAAATGGAAGATCACAAAAGTTGTCGGGTCACACAATTGTGCTGACCATGAGCTGACACTGAGGCATTGGCAGTTGACATCTACCCTCATTGCCAAGCGATTGATGGGAATTTTGCAGGGAGAACCCAACATGAAGGTGAGGACAATTATCAGGACTGTTGAGGCATTGTATGGAGGTTATGTGATAACTTATGGTAAAGCATGGAGGGCTAAGCAGCGAGCGTGGAAGATGATATATGGGGACTGGGAGGATGGGTATGAGTAGCTGCCAGTTCTCTTCAATGCAATCAAAGCGGTGAATCCAGGCATGCATTATGAGTACATCCCAAAACCAAATGCATGGAAAGATGGGAGGCAGATATTCTTCCGTGCTTTCTAGTGCTTCCCTCAGTGTGTCAAGGCCTTTAGGCACTGTTGTCTTGTCTTCTCCATTGATGGTACGTTCTTGATTGGCAAATACCAGGGCACACTTTTTATAGCCATGTTCTGTAACGCGAACAACAAGTTGGTTCCTTTGACATTTGCTTTGGTTGAGAAGGAGAACAATGACAGTTGGGGATGATTCTTGAGGCTAGTCCGGACACACGTGGTTGGGCCTAGCAGGGAGGTTGGCGTCATGTCTGATAGGCACCAGGGCATACTTAATGCCGTGCGAGAGCAGATAGAGGGGTATGCACCTTTGCACCATCGTTGGTGTACTCGGCACCTTGCTGAGAATCTACTCTAGAAGGATGGTGTGAAGGGTAACTTTGATCTGCTCTAGGAGACTGCTCGATAGCTTGAGGACAAGTACTTTCAGGAAAAGTTGGAGCAGGTCAGAACCGCATCAAATGCAGAAGGTAGACAATGGCTCACAGGTTTGATGAGGGATTTGGAGAAATGGACGAGAGCTCATGACGCCGGTGGATGGAGGTATGAGTTTTAGTGCAGCAACATGGCGGAGTCATTCAATAAGTTGCTATTGGGGATACGTGGTATGCCCGTGAATGCAACCATTCAATTCACCTTCTATAAGCTTGTTGCCTGGTTCAACAATAGACACACCCATGCATTGCAGTTGTGGAGTGATGGAGAGATATGGGCTCCAAAACCAAAGGCACACCTAAAGAAGGCAAGAGAAAGGGCTGGCACACATGAGGTTAGATGCTTTGACCATGCCACAGGGACTTATCAGGTCAAGCATAGGGGCAATACAACGTCTGACGGTGAGGTCTGAGAGTCGAGGATACATGTGGTTGTCCTCCAAGATTTCAAATGCACTTGTGGTAAACCAAGGCAGTACCACTTTCTATGTTCTCATTTGGTGGCAGCAGCTAGGCATCGCAACTATAATATCGAGAGGAGGATACCTTATGAGTTTAGTGTCGAGACGCTTGTGCACACATGGAGCCCCCGCTTCGTGCCTTTTCGGGACCCTAGAGAGTGGTCTCCATATGATGGGCCGAAGTACATTGCGGATCCAGCTTACCGTTGGAACAAGCGTGGATCAAGGCAGAGGACGAGGCACGGGATGGTTATGGATCAGATACCCGGAAGAATGAGGCGTGGGAGAGGAACTCCATTTGTTACCGACCCTAAGCAGTACGAGTGCGGCAAGTGCAGTAGACTTGGCCACAATTCACAAAGTTGCCATTGGCAGATTAGTGAGGTGCGACTATTGGTTGATTTTATTATTTTATATTTGTCGTATTCATTTAATTAATTATGCATGTCTCAATTTATGCTTGTATTTGTGTCAATTACTTATATATTTCTAAGTTCATGTTTCATTGTATATTGAAATTCTAATTCATTCATTTTTTTCTAGGATGGCGTAATTCCACCTGCTTAACCCGATGTACGAGGTGACCCACCGAGGACGTCTCATAGTGCTGGGGCAAGTAATAATCTATAAGTTTTGTTCAAAATTTGGTGAGTGTATATGTGTTCGTGAAGTAATAGGAGACTATGTTTTATTCGATGCAGGACCTTCTGCTCCTTCATCCTAGAACCCATAGTGGGTTCTTGGACATGCGGTACAATGACAGGTACACTCCTTTCCTGCAAAGAGCTAGCCTGGATGTCATCTCTTTTCAGGTTTGTCGTGGGTTGCCCAAGTTCAACTCAGCGGCCATAACTGCGTTGGTTCACAGGTATTAAATTGAATCATTGCCTCCATTCATGGCCATTTGTTCATGCGATTGACTTTTTGATAAGTAATCTTGCTTTGTCTTTAATATAGGTGGCGGCCGGAGACTCACAGCTTCCACCTACCTTTCGGGGAGATGACAGTCATGCTCTAGGACTGTCAGAAGATGCTAGGCCTAAGGATTCATGGTAACCTAGTCACCGGACAGTGCAGGTCAGAGGGCTGGAGAGCACGAGTGGAGGCCTTTCTTAGGCGTGAGCTTTGTAAATTACCCCTTCTTTCTTCTTTTCCTTAACCTTTCGCTGTTCTTTCGGCCATTGGTTCTTAGGACCATACAACCACTCCTTGAAATGACACTTCGCCATTGAAAACACCTAAATAAGTAGACATTAGTACATGAACACATATAGCTCAACATTTCAACACATACACTTTGCACTTACTTTAAGCTTGTTTGGACACACAAACTCCAACGTATTCTCAGGGTTTATCACAGCTCGATCTCTACAATCGCATAGAGGAGGTTCCTCGAGTCGTCTAATTGCGGCTAGGTGCTTCTCCTTAGCCGTCATTGGCGGAGGGTTAGGGGGGTGGAACCCACCGCTTGAAGTGCTCACGTGGATGTCTCCCTCTAAACCAATCGTCGAAAAGAAGGTACCTAGGATCAAACTTGTCTGCACCGTCGATCCACTGAAAGAAAAAGCACCTCTCATGGTCCTACACAACGAGATTCCAATAAAATATTAGTTCCATACTTACACAAATAAAGAAAAAGGATAGTGGAAATAATTTCTTACATTAAAACGATTGCATGTGTACAAGCAACGCGCCGCTGTGTCCGGATGTTTCGATTGAAAAACATGGGCCGGGAAACCACAGTCACAGTTAGGGACTGGGAGGTTAGTAGAGAAGGGGGCATCTTTGTTGGACGCGTCAGGGTATAATTCTCGAGGACGACCCCGTTTTTGTCAAAACTCCTCCCGAAACATTTCTTGCATCTAACAAAACGGATGTAATTTAACAAATATAAATCAAAATATCACAAATAAATATCAATGAGAACCATAACTACAATACAACCAATTTCTTTCTAAGAACCGAAAGCAGTTAACATTAAACCCTAAACTTAGGGTTTCTCATTTGATGCACAACAATGAACTCATAACATAACTATATGCACCTAGGTTTGCTAGCTTTTCCACGCCCTGGCATCATCCTACGGTTGTATAATACATATATTGAGGGATAGAATGAAACCCTAAGTGATGATGATTATTATGTTCAAAAATCTGACTAATATATACCGAATCAATTCGAAAAAAAACTAGTAGGGGAGCGAGGATACCTTGCTCTCGAAGATCTACGGATCAAATCAAAGTTTTCAAGGTCCAATATGCCGATTCGTGAGATAGGGTGAAGTGGGGAGAGAAAAACCCGAGAGGGAGGAGAAAGAAGAGGAAGAACGCTCGGGCAGGAAGGTTGGGCCGGGGTTAAATGGCAGGGAGCTCGGCGCCAAGATCTACGGCACCGAGCTCGGCGCTAGAGTGACTGGCGCCGAGCTCCCTGCCATGTCACCTACCGAGCCTAGGAGCTCGGCGCCAGAGACACTGGCGCCGAGACGTGTTAGCTCGGCGCCAGCATCAATGGCGCCAAGCTAAGGGTCCATTTTCTAAAATCTTTCCTCCAGAGATGTATTTGTGAGAAACTTTCAAAAAAAAAAAAGGCCTAAAATATAAAAAAATCGGCAGCCTGACCACCGATAGCGGTGCTCCCAAGTAACGACAAGGGAAAGGCGACACTTGGCATGGGAATACCTGCTGGACCAGCGCAAGCGCAACCTCTTCCTCAGTGCATCATATTGGAGAAATGAGACATTTTTCCACATTGGTGAGCAGTCCAGAGGCCCCGGCGAACAGGTCTAGAATGGCACGTATGCAGCTGCAGTCTTCCTGCCTGGGGAGGAGGAAGAGAACCAGGTCGTCGGCGTACAGCGACATCCGATGTCCAAAGTGGTCGCCAGGGAAGGGCGAGAGCATTCCCCTCAGGTCTGCCTCGTGTATCATGGCGTTCAGGACCTCCATAACCAACACGAGCTTAGTGGGCCCTCGATCAAACTAAGGGTTCCGTCGACCCTAACCTGAACCCATCGGGCCACCACTTTCTCCAAGTCCTCACTCACTCTCCCTAAATTCATGAGTTTTGAAATAACTTGTTTATGATAATTGCTCGTGTTTGTTGAAATGTTAAGTTTGGACAATCCTGTTGATGTTTTTTCTAAAAACCAAACTTTACCAAAATTTCTGAGCTAGCTGTCTTCGTGAGTTTGCAAAATCTTCATCAAGCAGTCTATGACGAGGCGAGTCCATTGTCCACTAAGCGGGGCATAGGGAGGGTTACATCTGAGCAAACTGAGCCCAGCCTGACCTGGCCCACGGGCTAGCCTGAGCCCGACGGGTTTTAGCCCATCCACGAGCCTTACTAGACAGGGCCTGGGCACAGATCTTGCTGCCCAAAAAAAATTTTGGCCCGAACCCAGCCTGAAACATTGTTTTTTGCTATTTTACACCGTAAAATGCGCGGGCGGCCCTCCCAGGGGACCGGGCTCGGCCTGAGAAATTAGGCTTGATCTGCCTAGTGGGACGGTCATGCGTGGGAATTTTTTTCGGTCCGAAATAACCGGGCTTTTTTTTCAGCCCGGCCCAAACCTAGCCCAGCCCCCAAAATGCTTCAGGTCTAGGAAGGGTGTTCGTAGCGGCACACCTAGATCCACCGACTCGGTGTGTTGTGTCGACATCTGTTGTCTTCCTAGAAGAACACAGCACCCCCAATGAAGCGCCAACCGTGGTCCGGCTGATAGCGAGTGAGGCTGCAAACTCTTTCAGCATTAGGTCCTTCGTGACGTCACGACCAGCAAGTGTGCCATCTCTGGGCATGGCTCCACCATGAACAGGTCGAGCGCGGAGAGGCACCTGGTCGGCTCGCCGCAATCAGCTCGGACGGACGTAGGGTCCTGTTCGTTTCGTTGAAAAGCCAGTTGTCACTCGCTCGTTGCCTCTAATGTCTCCTACGCCGGTGTCGATAGAGTGGAAATAGAAGGAAACAATTATGATGGATGTTCGATGCTGACCAGTGTGACAGTGTCGTTGTCCACTCTAAAGCAACAAGTATGTCACGTTATCCCCGAGTTGGGATGTACATGTACTCCGTCCATTCCAAATTATGAGTTACTTTCTTTGTCCCAAATAGCGATGACGCTATGAAATATGTGCTGGTCAAATTTTCTCAAGTTTGACTAGCTTTATAGAAAATATTAGTGACATTCGTATCACTAAATAAATTTATTATAAAAATATATTCAGCTATTAATAGTACTAATATGCATTATAAATATTAATATGTGTTAATATATATAATTAGTCAAAGTTAAAAAAGTTTGACTTCTCGAGAAGTGAGAATTACATTCTTTGTGGGACTGAGGGAGTATTTTGGTTTTTCTAGGTACATAGCTTTTGCTACGTATCTAGAAATAGCATAGTATCCAGGTTCATAAAAAACCACATATCTATAAAAGACAAAACGACTTGTAATTTGAAGATAATGACGAGTAGCATTTCTCCCTAAGAAATTACATTTTGGCAGTGCATATAAATGTGTAAGATTACCAGATTTGGACGACTTTGTTTTCCAACATGCGTCACGTACTCATGTCACAAAGAGGACTGTAAATGAGCCACACACAGTACCTAATATAATTTGTGTAAAATGTCACAAATCAAACGCGAAGCAAATTTTGTTTGGGAAGATAAGATCATCCTGCAAGAAGGACAATGGAGGTGTTGCAATGAGATGGAGAACTCATTTTATTAACAGGGTGTCAGGCCGGAAATAAGAGAACGGGTCACGTACTCATGTCACAAAGAGGACTGCAAATGAGCCACACAGTACCTAATATAATTTGTGTAAAACGTCGCAAATCAAACGCGAAGCAAATTTTGTTTCGGAAGGTAAGATCATCCTCCAAGAAGGACAATGGAGGTGTTGCAAATTGCAATGAGACGGAGGACTCATTTTATTAACAGGGTGTCAGGCCGGAAATAAAGAGAGAACAATGTGGCCGGCAGCAAGAGAAAACACCAAGCAGATTATGGCAGCCAGGCAAAATGTTCCAAGTAGTCCAACCCATATATCCATCACGTTGAGCCACAACTTCGTCAGTCATCCGGAGCAGTATAGCAGAGATTTGGAAGTCAAAGCTCGTTGCAACTCATTTGATGCAGAGCTTTTTGCTCGGCCTGCTGCTGCTCGCCGACGTCGATTTCCGCCGACCATCCGTCGCCTTCGATTTCCCCTTCCCCTTCGGATCCTGTGGCTCTTCGTCTTTGGGGTCGTCGGGAAAACCATCTTCCGGCAGGTCGGGTGACACATGCCCAATGATGGCTGTTGCTGCTTCAGAGAAGAAATGGTAGTTAGACAACGGTGACTGAATTCTAAATCTGAGAACCGAGAGCACCAAACCATTAACACAATTGGAGGTTGTCTTGATACTCTGCTATAAGACAAGAACAGTATGCATCAACAGCGCACAAGATACACATATTATATATATCTGTTACTTCCTGGCGAAAGCTATTAACCAGCCGAATCTAGTTTCTGAGTTCTGGCATCAAGTGACACTGATTGGTTGGTCCAGCATACTCAGAACAAGTGTCACTTTTTCGATACGGAAAAATACATCCTCAATATAAGAACAGATTGATCATAAATAACAAAGTTAAAAGCACCCAGTAACTCTGCAGCGACAAGATGGAAAAGTGTAATTTATGGAACAGATTTGAAGCATCAGCACAGTCAAGTTATCTGTATTGACAGAAATGTGATTTCAAGATGCAATCATGTTGTTCCTAACATCAACTGATATACCACTACCCTATCAGAAAAAATGGACACCACTACTAGTCAATAGAGAATCATCACAGAATGTTAAATGGTTGATAAAGCACTCATGACAACAAGATTGCCCCAAAATATGAAGTGCATGCTAGATTGCAAGCTTTGTCAAATGTGTAACTTCAACTAGTTCAGCTAATGCGCTATGTGCAGGTCGATGAAATCCATTTTCAGAAACAGAGAAACAACTCAATTACCAAAGTTAAATGCACCCAGTAACTCTGCAGCGACAAGATGAAAAAGTGTAATTTATGGAATAGTCTTGAATTCAAGCATCAGCACAGTCAAGTTATCTGTATTGACAGAAATGTGATTTCAATCGATCTGCAATCATGTTGTTCCCAAGATCAACTGGTATACCAGTACCCTCTCAGAAAAAATGGACACCACTACTAGTAAACAGAGAATCATGACAGGACGTTAAATGGTTGATAAAGCACTCATGACAACAAAGATTGCCCCTAATATGAAGTGCATGCTAGATTGCTAGCTTTGACAAATGTGTAACTTCAACTAGTTCAGCTAATGCGCTATGTGCAGGTCGATGAAATCCATGTTCAGGCAGTTGGGATCAGAAACAGAAAAACAACTCAATTAGCATATGTATGCAGGGGCGGATCCAACAGTGGGGCGGGGGCTCAAGCCCCCCCTACCCATACCGCTGCAGTGGAACCCCTGTGGAGCCCCATAATTTTTTAGGCAAAGTTCTATAGTGTAGGTGGGACTGAGACTTAAGATCGAGCAACAGTCGGAGATATGGGTTGTTCAGCCCCCCCCTAAAATTATTCCTGGATCCGCCGCTGTATGTATGCGTCTGATTTTGGTTATGAAACTGCATTATGCAACGTCATACGAACTCAAACAAATTTAGAAGGCATCCTTTCCAGCGAGATCTCCTAAAACTAGTTCACAAGTTTCATCTGACAGTACTGACGACTGCTCATGGACAAACTAAACCTCCTAAATCAGGGAATGCAGCAGTACTAGACAACTACATGTTGCAGAAACATTCATCACCTAATGCTGTTGAGATTCGAAGCATGTAATTACAGAACCCAGGTACTACTACCAGATAAACTTCTGCAGCAGGGATCATTTGCAAGAAACAAGCAAGCAGAGTAGAATTTAGTTTGCTGGAACGTAGTTCTTACCTCTGTCTGGGCGCAGCAGGTTCCAAGTGAGGAGGTAGCGGCTGGAGCCCGTCTGTGGCAGCGGCGCCTCAGGCACGTTCACGAGCTCGTGCTGGTTGACCTCGTAGTCCACCACTCTGCGCTCGGGGACGTTCACGCCGAAGAGCCGGTGGTGCAGGTCGAAGTAGACCACATCTGGGTTCGCCGGGCACACGCCCGCGAGCACGGGGATCTCTGGCTGCAGCCCGGTCACGACGTAGCTGTAGTTGTTCCAGATCTCCTGGAAGCTCACGCTGTAGTTCGCAATCCATTGCAGTCCTTCCACTTTGTCACCCATTCGGAGAGACCACATGGACACCGTCGCTGCTTCGCCGTTTGGGTTGGGGTCGGGGATGATGATCTCCACGTAGCGCAGCAAGCCCCCGCTCACTGCGATGCAGCGCTTGCTGTGGATGTCCACCGTGGCCCCGCCCCTCCGGAGACCACGATCACGTGGGAGACGGTAGAAGTAGACTTGAAAGTCCTCTTGTTCGACGTCGCAGCTGAGGATCCCCCACGACAGGTCGAACCACATGACCGTGCTGTGGACGGCGACTGCACCATGGGGTACCCACCTCCGGTAGCGATCCCAATCAACCAAGGGGGACTTCAATGCTGGTATCGAGAACCAATAGCTGCGGTCCGATCTGAAGATGACGAGCTCTAGCGAGGGATTGCGACCCGTGTCAGCCATGAGCTCGGCGATCCTGAATTTGTAGGTGCGTTGTCTGCGGGTGCCGGTGTAGCCGTCGCAGACGAGGCCCACGCTCTCGATATTCCTGAGCCGGGGGACGGCGCGGGGGCGGGCGGGTACGCGCACGGCGGTCGCCGCGATGTGGCCACCGGCCCTGCGGAAGTGGCGCACCACGATGAGGTGGTGGCAGTTGGCGCGCCATGTGAGGACGCGTCTCAAGTCCGTGCCGGAGTAGGGCGCCGTAGCGAAGTGGGCGAGGAGGCAGAAGGGCCCGGAAGCGATGATGTAGGGGTACATGTCGATCGGTCTTCAGGTCGTCGGGGAGGGAACTGAGGCGCGCGGTGACGAAGGTGACCCGCGGCGGTAGCGCGACCGAGATGGTGATGCCGGGTTCTCCCATGTTCGCCGCCGCCGCCGGCACCTCCTCCAGCTCCGCCCGCGCGGCGGCGACCTCGGCTTGCTCCGCCTGCGCGGCGTTCTCGGCTTCCCCGACCGCGGCTTGCTCGGCCTGCGCGGCTTCCTCGGCTTCCCCTTCCGCGGCGTGCTCCGCCTGCGCCTGCGCGGCGTCCTCGGCTTCCTCGACCGCGGCTTGCTCCGCCAGCGCCTGCGCGGCTTCCCCGACCGCGGCGGGCTCGACCTGCGCCTGCGCCTGCGCCTCCGCTTGCACGACGCGGATGACGCGGGCGAGGATCATCCAATTCCTCGCCATCGGCGCTTGCTTCGCTTGGCTCGCCGCAGCGGGTCGAGACTTGGGTTGGCCGGTTGGGGGCGATTCTGATTTGGTGGGTGATTCTGAAATGCCAGGGTCAGGGGTAGTTATAGAAAGTTCATGTCTATCTAACGACCATTTGTTTTATACAGTTTCAACACATGATTTTTTTAGAGTAAAATACATTGGAGGTTCATTAACTTTCGTCGTGGTATCATCTAGGTTCATCAACTTTGAAACTACATTTTTGGGTCCATTAACTTTCGTTTGGTGTCATCTAGATCCATCAACTTTGAAACTACATTTTTTATCATAAATTTTAAAATAATTCACTACAGCTCCACGCATGCATGCACGCACGTCGGCTTCGGCCTCCGGTGGCATCGTAGTCGTGACCTACATACTACTAGTAGATTCGGAGTATTATACTGTAATTCCGTGTCGGATCGGGTTTTGCTTGTTCAGGAGCCAAGCATCAGTATATACAATACAATATGTACTGCTGTAGGAGTACCTACGAAAGCTCCCTGTCTGAATTTTGAACGCGTGCTTTGTTCAGCCAGCGACGGACTCCGCGGCGTGGCACCACGTCTGGAGCCACGTAGGCGTACGCCGTCCCGTCGCGGTACCCAGGTCCGGCTTCGCGTTTGGATGCAGGCCAATCATCCATGCATCCATCCAGTCGGGGACTCGGGCACGTTGCCGTAGCCGACCACGGACGGGATCACGCACACTGCACACGCCAGCCAATCTGTAGTGTCGGTGTGAGGAGGAAAAAAAAATGATGAGCAGTAATTCGAGTCGATGATCTGCCTGCCGGTACATACATACAATTATGCCTGGAACTGAGGGCGTACTACTGCTGCGCGACGAGTGAACATAATGAGTAGTCGTAGGACGGAGTAATAGCAATTGGCATCAGAGGCACTGTGGCGTGGCCGTGGGCTCGTGTCCTGCAGGCTGCAGCCTGCGCCGGCATCTCTCGTAGTCCATCCATCCAAACCGAACGCAACACGACACCGTGGTAGCTAGGTCGAGCGGCCGTCCGAAGCCGAGACATGAGGCGTCAGCCCTCAGCCCCTGCCGGCCTAGGCAAAGCAGCCCGTTGCCCCGCGTCCAACCGAGCCCGGACGAGCGTTTCATTCTGGCGGTGCCCCAATCGCGCGCACGCGTCGTGCCGCCCCGCGGATTCCTTGCTCCTCCACCGCTCCCTGTTCCACCAGTCGTGGACTCGTGGCGCTTGCGGCTTTGCCTCTCTGCCTCGGCGTCGTTTCCGCGGTCCGTTCCCGTGGACCCCGGCACATCGCGTCTTCCCGCCGCCCGCCCTGCCTCCCTTCCGTCGGCCGTTTCTACGTACGGTTTCATGACGGGACGAGCCATCTTACTACCTGCGTGAGTTCGGCACGGCACGGCACGGAACGCGCCTCGTACGCACGCCGGCTGCGGTAACAGAACAGTCCCGGAAGGTATTCAAATTCAAACGGAGGCGGACGGCGCCGTCGCTGCTGGCCGCCAGGGCCTAGCTGCGCAGATCGTACACGTACGTACGAGTGGTGGCGCTGCGTGCTCTACCCATTCCGCTTCCAGGCGGCGCCTCCTCCCGGGTCCCGGTCCCGGGGGCTCTCTATTAAACGCGCGCGCGGCCGGCCGTGCATTACCCGACGGACAAGCCGATGCATGCGCCGCGGTGAACGACAGTCGACAGGTGCACCGGAGGGAGTTCGAGCCAGCAATGGCGAAGGCAAAGCCACGGCCGGCGGCGGCCATCCTTCTCCTGCTCATCTTCCTGGCCGCGGCGGCGGCGGTTGGTGCTGGCTCGGACGCCGAGACGACGGGCGGCGGCGGCGGCGGCGGCATGGTTGGCGTGGACGGCACGCGGTTCGCGGTGGCCGGAGGCGGAGGCAGGCCCATCTACTTCAGCAGGTTCAACGCCTACTGGCTGATGCTGGTGGCGTCGGACCCGGCGCGCAGGGGCAAGGTGGTGGCGGCGTTCCGCCAGGCGGCCGACCACGGGCTCAACCTCGCGCGGACCTGGGCGTTCAGCGACGGCGGGGACACGCCGCTGCAGGCGGCGCCGGGCGTCTACGACGAGGCCATGTTCCAGGTCGCCACCGTAACCACCGTAACGTGCAAACCCAAGCGCGACGTACTTGTCGTGCGTGCGTGTCGAGGTGGTGTTGTCAACAGCTAGCGATAAAAGAATCTATCGCTGGGTTTTCTTCATTTCTGCATCTACCTCCTCCTCTGCCTCACAAACAACTTCCACGCCGTACTCCTCCTTGCCCTCGCTATCTCCCTTCTGATCACGGCCGCTGTCTGGACCTAAAGCCGACGTGCATGCATGCATGCGTGGACCTGCAGTGAACCATTTTAAAAGTTTATGGATCAAAAATGTAGTTTCAAAGTTGATGGACCTAGATGACACCAAACGAAAGTTAATGGGCCAAAAAATGCAGTTTCAAAGTTCATTGACCTATATGACACCACGACGAAAGTTAATGGACCTCCAGTGCATTTTACTCTTTTTTTTACACCATAGAATTAAAATCCAACAGCCTCCGTCCTCCTTCTACCTCTAGCCTTCTTATACCTCCAGCCTTCTTCTACCTCCAGAAAATCATAAATCACAAGATCGCAGATCCATAGATCACAAGAAACAATTTTTTTCTATGCAAGGACAAAAGGACAAATCAGGTCCAGCCGCACGCGTATACATAGAGGACCGGCGGGTTTGTGCGGCCCTGAAGCGTGTCCGCGCCGTCCAGACTCCAGAGTGCGCGGGGCCCGCAGGGCAGGAAGGTGGATGAGGCAGCGCAGGTCGATGAGGGAAGGGAGGAATCTGCAGTGCACGTATCTCTCTCCGACCAGACAAGCCAGGAAACGAAAGAAAAGAGATGGAGAGAGGGACAAAAAAAATCCATGTGTTTTTTTATGTTAAAACATATGCGTGTTGTATGGCATTTCTGTATAAAAATGACTAAGTTATCGATGCTCTCCTAAAGAAAAGGTTAGATTTTTATACTCTCCTAAAGAAAAGGTTAGATTTTAAGACTCCAATTTTTGAAAAAAATCATCCTATTTACCTCTTTGAGTGATTTTAAAACTGTTTTTTAGCTGATGTGACGCCACGCCAGCCATTCTAAGTGGTGCCACGTTAGCCGTGAGAGAGAGAGGTAATCAAATTTTCCCAATAGTATAGAGAGATCAATTAGAATTTAAAAAAAATGTAGAAATATTTTTTAATAAAAAATATCCAAATATTTCTATGGAATAAATATGCATTTAAAAATATTAAAATCTAAATTAATATTAGAAATTCATGTAAAATATGTTTTAACTCGGCGCCTAGGAACATCGCTCTGGCTCTATTCAACAAAGTTCGTAGGAAAAACTTGATTATGCAACAAAGTTTGACTAATAAATGTAATAATAGATGGACCAAACATCTATTATTGGTGGAAGCGCTCTAGGGCTAAAGTGGACAAATCAGTTAAAGACTTCGATGGTTTAGTTATCTACTTATGGTGGAATGTCAGGAAGGGCAGGACCACAGAAGAGGTGGGCAATGTTGGTCAAAGAATCAGTTGAACACTTTGAAATGACGACAGCTTCTTTGGTATGTCGTCCGCCATCTGAAATAAACCTATAAAGAGACAGAGACTTGGTTGTGTACTCCCTCCGTCACTTTTTATCTGTCATTCTCACCTACAGAGAAGTATAAGCATACTCAACTTCGACCAAAATGTACTAGACTTAAGAAAGCTTGACCGACACGCATACCATATCAATAAATAAAAAGGGACAGAGGGACTACCCCTTAGATTTATCTAAATCCCAAGTCACCTCATTTTCTTTCTTACTCCCTCAATTCAAAATTGTAAGTCGTTCTAGCTTTTTAAGATACATAGTGTTTGCTATACAGTTAAATATACATTATGTTTAAATACATAGTAAAAATTTGGAATACATCAACAGTACTATCTAAACGAATCCCTTGCACTACTATGTGTGTGAAGCTTCTCCAGGATTATAACATATCATGTCCAAACAGAGATCTCGTAACTGGAATGTCCATTCATTCCCATGGTTATTATGTGCTATTGAACTGCTAAAATTGTACTATCACGTGACATAGCTTTTATTTATGCAAAGTTTATTACGCGACGGCCATGTGCTCGCGCGATCGCGTGACCCACGCGCCCGTGCCTGGCGGAGAGGAAGAGGAAGGAGGCGCCCACGCCGGAGAGGAAGGAGGAGGCTAGGGTTCTATGAGGAGGTCGCTGGCGTTGGAGATGACAAGCTCGCCAGCCGTGCCCTCTTTCTTCCCTAACCCTAGTGGTCTTACTTGGAAGGTTTGGGGGAGGCAGGGCGGCCAGGCAGTGGGCACGGCAGCCGGGCGGTTAGGGACCCTGGTGGCGGTGGAGGTGGCCGTGCCATGTCGGGGCGGGGGCGTCGCGGCCGGAGCTCGTCGCGGCAAGAGGGGGGAGGGGAAGAAGGCGGCCGATGTGGGCGCGCTAAGGTTCGCCGAAGCTCCATGGCCACGGACCTCTAGCGAACCCTAGTGCGCCGCAGCGAGGCGGTGGTCGGCGGCAAGGGCGAGGATGAGGAGGAGGGTGGGGTCGAGGATGAGCGCGGGGTGATCGCGGCGAGGGAGGGGGCGGTGGAGGAGGGGCGCGGGGAGGGTTGCGGGCAGCACCGCCGGCGGCGAGGTTGCCATGGCAGGGGAGGGGCGTGGTGCGGGAGGAAGGGGGCGCGGGGAGGAAGAAGGCGCGTGGCGCGGGGAGGAAGAGGGTCGTGCGACCGGTCATGACCTATCTAGCTCTGTCCTTTTATTTAGCGTTGTCATGCACATCCTTGTTGGAAGTGTTTTCGAAAGAACGTCAGTGGCTTCCAAAAACTAATTCAAACTTCATTGAAAAAATATCATCAACCTATCAAATTCGTCCAGAAAAATAACATGAATAAATCAAACTACATTGAGTTTGGAAATGTGCGTGTGGATCACAATCAACAATAAAAATAACGTCGGCAGAATATATTATATATACAAACACTCGTGTATATAATTTTCTGTAGAAAAACGTGTCAGTGTGCGGAGTACGGCGTTGTTGTACGCAGATTATGTTAGAATTCTAGGCATATTTCTGTATATTTTAATTCCAAAATTAAACATGTAAAATATTATTATGACTATGTTGAGTGATTCAGTGACCAGATAATATGTGCTAGTGTTCAAGTTTAAACAGCTAATAAACAAGAACAAATATGCGGCAGTGTTCAAGTTTAAACAGCTAATAAACAAGAACAAATATAAGCACATATGAATTAGGTTGTACCCTGAGACGGGGCCAGTGCCGAAGGCACCGGAGGCGCCGTTACCATCTGGACTAGTCATACTAGTCGTGGGATGGCCTCAGTTGATGTAGTCGTACAACAATGATGCAGGAAGAGGTCGTTGCAGTGCAGTCCCTCGAACGGCCTCCAGGAAGAAGAGGAAGTAGTCGATCAGTGCTGCGCCTTGGCCACCAAGAAGTTGTTGTAGTCGATCAGCGCTGCGCCTCGGCCACTAGGACGTAGTCGATCAGGGAGGGAGTGAGCAGTCGCGTTCAACGCTTCCTAAAAACCTTATCGCCTGCCTATCCCGAGCAGGATCTCTGGCAGAAGGCGAGGTTCTGGAGGCTCTGATCTCGCCAGAACTTGTGCGCGCAGTGCTGGCGATGGGAATACAAGAGCGCAGCAGAAGACAGTGGGAGAAGAGAGAAGTCTCCTCAAAGGAGTACTCGGTGCTCGTATGTATTTCAGGAAGGAAGAGGAGAGTGCCTTATATAGACGAGCAGTGAGGGAGGGGAAATGAACCTGGACGCCAGGCATTCAGCACTGTCATCAATTTGCGGCAATCAATCTAGTAACCGTTGAAATATACCAGAGATTAGTACGTAGCCGTTACTAGAATGAATTCTCTCAATTGATGACTCTGATAACCGGCAAAAGATTCACCGCACTACATCACGTCACTTCGCTCGCTCGGCTCGGCTCGGCTCAGCTTGGTGCGTCGCCTCCGTCCATGCCCGGCTCGGTGAGGCGAGCGAGCGCGCGCGCGCGTGTGGCACGCCAGTCTCCTTTATTGACTTTGCAATAGGTGTACTCAGAGTCCACCATTTAAGTCAATTAAGATCTTCCTCAAATCCACTTATCTCTCTAGCATTTATTGGTGGGCATTTAATTCTTGAATTGAATAAATAAATGGGCCAGCCCATATATTCCAACAATCCCCACCAAGAATTTCAAGCCACACCAAAAATGCTCTCAGATCCACTATAATCTTTGATATACCAGTATTTGATGGAGACTGTTAAGTTGAACTTCCATCTAGAACTAAGGCTACACTTATTCACAACTGTACAATGGACTATGCCTTGAATTGACAGTCTTATGCAAACAAGTTTGACCAGAGTCCTTCACTGATACTAGGCTGCGAAAGCATCCCTGCGGTTTGGAGCTTATAAGTCATACTCCAGGCCTTTCATAAGTTTCTAGAGATCACCCACATCTCATAGACTATGACCAGTAGTCAGACTCATATAGGTACATTCCTCAAAAGATGTTCTGTAGGACAACATCTTTGCTTCAAAGAAACAACTACCTTGTTTCAAAGAGACCACTCGGAACGCATTAGGGTATAAACCAACCTGCCGTACAGGATTGAAGAGAAATGCATCTTTTACTAGAATGAGCCTATTCAAAGGTTCTCTTCTCTCAGCTAAACTATAGCTTGTTTCACCATCCTACTTCATGGGATCTCCGATCACATAGAACAGGTTACCACTATAGAATAACTCACGTGGGTCTCGAGCCCAATTCCATAGATGCATTGTCTATCACATTTCGTGAAAGACCCTTTGTAAATTGATCTGCCAGATTCTTAGCTGTTTGAACATAGTCCAAAGCTATAACTCTGGAGTTTCTCAATTTCCTAACAGATTTCAACCGCCTCTTGACATGCCTTGATGACTTCATGTTGTCCTTTGAACTGTTCACCTTGACAATCACAGTTTGGTTGTCACAGTTCATTAGAATTGCCGGTATCGGTTTTTCAACTATCGGCAAGTCCATTAGGAGTTCACAAAGCCACTCAACCTCTACAGTGGCGGTGTCTAATGTTGTGAGTTCTGCTTCCATTATTGACCTCGTTAAGATGGTCTGCTTGCAAGACTTCTAGGAAATAGCGCCGCCTCCAAGTGTGAATACATATCCACTTGTGGCTTTTATCTCATCAGCATCAGAGATCCAATTTGAGTCACTATACCCTTCAAGTACCCTTGGGTGACCAGTATAGTGAATCCCGTAGTCCACAGTACCTTTTAGATAGCGCATTACTCTCTCCAGAGCATTCCAATGATTATCTCCCAGATTTGAAACAAACCGGCTTAGTTTGGTCACAGCAAACGAGATGTCAGGCCTTGTAGCACTAGCCAAGTACATAAGTGAACCAATAATTTGAGAGTATCTCAGCTGATCTCTCATTATCCTTTTATTT